>NW_012104776.1:2223227-2232235 GCF_000951045.1 Mandrillus leucophaeus | reverse complement strand
ATACTAAGAAGAGTTTGTGGTTAAATCTAAATAGAAGAAAGAAGTGCCAGTAAGTGACGATAGACCTGGTCTCAATACCCATTAACCCTCTATCTCAGTCTACAGTTAACTAGATCTTTTTCAGAACTCTTTTTCTTTAGACAATTTAGTAGAGTTTACTGCAACTTTTAAATGAAAATGAGGTTTAGTTCCTTTCTTACAATATATGGTAACCAAAGGAGTTAGCCTGGTAGCTGCAGTTCAGAATGTCTTAAGGGACTTATTAATTCTTATTAGTAGTATTGAATGATGTCTGATAGATACTCAAACTCTCATTTAGTATTTAAATATGAGTCCTAACTTAACTAATTCCATCCCTTATTCCTTTTTCTGGGGCTGAATTATACTTTCTGCAATCCCCAATTCCTGGAGATCTGGAGTGGAGGTTTGTTAAATACAGACAGATGAATCGTATTTTCTAATCAACAGTCTAAGCAGAATTTCTTAGTAATATGCTGTGCTTGACATATTAAATATTTTGGTACTCCGATTGCCTATAGCTTTCTTGAACTTTCATGATGCTGAGGCTATTGTTCCTTGGACCATTTGCTTATGATTCTCCAAGTAACAGGCTGGAAGGCAGATCTCTCTGGGCTTGGCTAGTTTGCAAGACCAAAGGGTATGAATGTAGAAACAAGCAGATGCTCAACTGGAAAAGGTAGGAACTGAGAACAAGCTATGGCAGAGGGAAAAACCAATACACTGAAACTTGACCAAAGAGAAACCATGGAATAAATAATTATAGAAACAGTTGAATCCATAAGAAAGAGCCAGAAAACAAAAACTGCTCAAAGCCGATGAAACACTTGTAGGATTAAAAGGACCCAAGCAAACTGAGACAAGAGTATCAATTATAAAAAAACAAGCAAATGCACATGTTGCTACCTCAGATGCTTTTTTTTTTTTTTTTTTGAGACAGAGTCTCACTCTGTTGCCCAGGCTGGAGTGCAGTGGCACAATCCCAGCTCACTGCAGCAGCACAATCCCAGCTCACTGCAGCTCACAGTCACCTCTCTGGTTCAAGCGATTCTCCTGCCTCAGCCTCCTGAGTAGCTGGGACTATAGGCACCTGCCACCACACCCAGCTACTTTTTATATTTTTAGTAGAGATAGGGTTTCACAATGTTGGCCAGGCTGGCCTCGAACTTCTAACCTCAAGTGATCTGCCTGCTTCGGCCTCCTAAAGTGCTGGGATTTTAGGCATGAGCCACTGTGCCTGGCCTGCTTCTGATACTTCTTTTCTAGCTTCTTTCGTGTGTGGAAATTTGATCTGTTTCACATAAACTGTTGAGCCTCTGGAGATGACTGCTTTTCTATATTCCAATCAGCATATGATTTTTACATCCTTCCCACCAAACACCGTTGCGTTTCCTCACCATTGTTTTGTCCCCACTTGGAATTTTCTCTGGAGACTTCCCAAAGTACTTTGTTTCATAGAAGACAGACTACATTTTCTTTTGCCATTTTCTGGATCTGAAGCTATACTTTTATCCAACTATTTTCTGACAGATACTGGGGTGTCCAATAATTCAGTTCAGTTCTGCCACTGCCTGGAGTTAGTGCAGACCTCCACAGGTTAAGGGGCTCAGGTCCACAAGATTGCCCCACTTCAGATGCCAGCCTGTAATGAGGCTGTCAGGCTACCAGCACTTCTTTGCAGCTGGCTAACAATTTGAGGAGGGTTCCCCCAGTCCTTTCTTCAGATTCAATAGTTTGCTAGAAGGACACATAGAACTCAGGAAAGGGGTGTACTTACTATTACAGTTTTAATAGGATACAATTCAAGAAAGGCCGAGTGGAAGTAGTTTACAGGATGCAGTACAAGGAGAATAGTGGCATTCCATGGCTTCTCCAGGTATACCACCCTCTCAGGACCTCGGTGTTTTCACCAACCCAGAACCAACTCCCTGCCATTGCAATCTCATCATTCAGAGTTTCTAATTCAGAGGTTTCATTACAGAAGCATATAAGTCATTGACCATGGCTGCTTAAATTCAATCTCTAGTGCCTTTCTTTAGAGGTTAGCAAGGTACAAGGGGTGGGGGAAGGTGGAGGTGAAAGTTTCAACCCTCTGATCGCGTGGCCTGTTCCTCTGATTATCACACCCTATCCTGAAGCTATTTAGGGGCCTGCTATGAGTCAGCATTGGCATAAATTCAGGCATGCTTTAAAGGAGTTACTTAGAAATAACAAAATACATTATTATTAGTTAGAAAATTCCAAGGGTTTTAGGAGTTCTGTGCCAGGAACTTGAAACAAAGACCAAATATATTTTTATCATACTATAGGATTTTTTTCTGAATATCCAGAAGTGATATATAGACAAGCCAGAACCTTCATGTCCCTCATGAACTCTTGTTCTTTTTGCTGAGGCCTGTATTATTTTTTTGAACCGATTAAAACAGAGTCTGAAAATTATTTAATATTGCATGGACTGATTAGTAGCTTTAAATTTAAAAAATGTACATTTTATAAAATTGAAATGCAGAATTCTTCATGATTTTTATAATAATTCTCTTTTGTTCTAACTCTTATATTCCACAAGACTGTAATAAAGGCTGAAGGATTACATCAGTCACTTCATCTTGGCTGCAGTTGTTCATGCCTCTCCTACTCGTATATTATTTTCCTGTTAATGGTTTCATTTGTTCAGTTTGTATTTTCATAGGTATTGCTGTATTGAACAACATTTTCAATTCCAAAAGTTGATTACGGACTTGTGTTATTCTAGATGTTAGGTAATAATATATAACCATAAAACTCAGTAGCTTAATAAAACTAAATGTTGTCTTGGCTTTCTGCTTCCTGTATAAAAGACAAGCAGGGAGCTCTCCTCACTACAATCACTGGGAACATCGGCCTTCGGTGGCTCCATCTTGACACCTGTTTCTCAGATGGCCATGGCAGAGGGAAGAGAACCTGGCAACTCACAGGTTGGCTCCAAGAGTTTCTGCCCGGAACTAATGGGTCTTATCTGCTCACATTTTATTGAGTAAAGCCTCATGAATCTCTCTCTTGACTTAATTGCAGGTATAGTGATCTTGTCAGGTTTTGGTAGGAAATCCAAATATTTAATCTATTTTCCTGGAGAGATTTTGATGAACCGAAAAGATTTTTTCCATGTGCAGCCACGGATCATTCAGAGGTTTTAATAATGAGTTCAATGGCCATTCCCTTGATTTGATGCTTGTCAAGAGTCTGAGTTTTAATTTGTTTCTTTAAGGCAAACATTTCTTCATTTAGTATTTTACTGTTGGGAGTTGAGAAGCAGTTCTGCTTGCAACTCAGCAAGTCCCTGAATTTGTAAACTCTCCTTATTTTCTTTAAAAATCTGTTTTTCTGATTTTCTTGTCCTCTGATACTTGCCAAATATAATCAATAACAATTGCCATGTACCATTCATATTCTTTTCTTCCCCATCACTTCTCCTAGAACTATATGAGTTGCCTTCTAAGAAAAGGTGAGAATATTACCAAAAGTTTGAAACTGCATGAGGTGGATTATCCTTTCAGGCTCTTCTATCAGTTATCTTCCTGCTTGTCACCTACCCTTTGAATCAGTTTCATATATTTTAGCTCTGTTACCATAGCAATATCTAGTATCAATTTCTGTATCAATCAAAATAGGTTATGTTGATGGATATTTCCATTTGCCTCTCTAGATCTATACTTTTAATGCTTATTTTACTACTCTATGCCTTGGGGTGAGAGTGAGGGGCTTTATGTCATTATCTGCATCAATGGATTTCTTTTCTTTTCCAGCTTCCAAGAATAGTCATCAGTAGGATTCACTGGAAGGAGATTGGAGGGTAAAAGGAAAGTAGAGTCAAGGTTCTTCTGCATTTACCCGCTTCAGTTCACTACAACTTAGCTGAATTCCTCTACTGAAGTCTACAGTTCTTATCAGGCCTCTCCATACAACCATACTATCTACGTAGGTAAATTAACTCTCACTATTCTTGCCTATTCAGATCTAGTGGTCATAACATCTTTGCAGTGATAAAATCTCAGGATAATTCATCATTCCAGGTTAGGAAAACTGACCTCTGATGACCACAACCTTGTTGATACTCCCTTCATTTAAATCTTCCTAATCATCTATGTTGAGGGACTTTCTTTATGAACTTCAACTGATTAGGTTATGTTTCGGTAGTACACAGCTACAAATCCTTTGTGGCTTACCACAGCAAAAGTTTATTTTTTTCTAGGCCACCGTTCCACATGTGTTGGCAGGAAGCCCTGTTTACCCTGTCATTCAGCATCTCAGTCTTCAGCTTAGACCACTTTGATGATCAGTCAAATAGTAGGAAGGATATAAGATTACTCATGTGTGGACCCATCGATTTCTGCCTGGGTGTGACACATGCCACTTTTGCTTACAGTTCTAACCTCAAAGTAGCAAAAGTATCACCCTAACATGCAACCAAAAGAGGAACACTGGGAAAAATTCACGATTACTTTGCAAATACTTCAAAAGTGGACTTTAGAAGCATAAAATTATGATAAAATTCAAACAAACATTATAAGTCATATTAATGTCATATATGTAAATAGTAATAAAGATGACAGTGCACACATAGAATATGATTCTGTTCATGCTCAAGCAAATAAATCTGTTAGTGTAATGATGCTGCACAGTTATCAAAAAAGGAAAGTATAAGCTCACACACAAATAAATAACTGAAAGATGAATTGTATTCAGGCCAGTCTATGTTCCTGATCAGCTTAGCTCCACCTAAACCCTGGGTTAGCCATTTGCCTTGCTTCTCAGAGCAGCCACAGTGATGGTTTCACTGTTGCCACGGGCTTAACTCTGCACTCCCATCACCACTGCATTTCCTTCCTCTTCTAAGATTTCAAATTTTCTTACCATCCCAAGAGTGAGAGAAGGGCTTCAGCATGAATTCTATGGCACTCTTGTGGTGTGAGGTGAAACAGGTCTTGATTTTCAATGTTACCCATCGTAACCCAACTGGACTTGTGAAAGTGCTAGGTTCCCCTACCTAAAGAGGCCAATTAAAATGCAGGAGAGTGGGAAACACCACATGTAATGATCTTTGATCAAAGAAAGGCAAGAGACCAGAAAAGGCACACTCATAAATTACTTTTCCTTCCTTTCTTGGCAACTTTGAGATGCAGTATCATATAGCCTCCCTGAAGATATTCTATAAGACTAGGCAGTCAACTTTATTTCCTATGAACCAGAGCAGATTAGTAACATCCCACTTTATACACACTTGCCCTGTTTCACTGTCTCACTTCATGTTACCCTCACTTTTGATTCCCTGCTATTGCACTGCCTCTCTCAATACAGTCTGCCAGATAGCTTTGCTTTGGGAGGTTTTTTTGTTTTTTTGGTTTTTTTTAAGAACTCAGGCTCAGAAAGCTAGTATTAGGTGGTGGGCATAGAGAAAAGACCTTCAGGAAAAAATCTGGAGTTGGATTTCTCACTCCAAAAGAAATTTAGAGTGAGATTTCTCACTCGAAAAGAAATAAATACCCAACTGTTTTGGGTGATAAATAGGGAGACAAAAAATTCCTGCAATGTAATAGCAACACCATTATTACAATTTTAGAAGTAATTAATAGGATTTAGGCATATTTGACTATTTTGTTCATCATTCAAATTTGTTTCTTTTTGACCTATATTATACTTTTGCCCAATTATTTTCTTATTTCTCTGTCACTTATATTTTCATATCTGTTTATGAAAGTTGTTGCTCACTTTTTTATGACAGAAGTACATTTTTTAAAATGCCATGAGAAATGTTGAAATATTAGAATATCTACAGGTAAGATCTTATTTAATCATATTCTTAGAAAGAACGTTAGTTGTTAACAGACCCACTACAAAAAAACTACTGAATTTTGTTTTAAATTAATCATTATCTTTAGGTTGCTTTTCCAGCTGCCAATTGAATTTTTTTTTTTTTCCCAAATCTGGCTGATTTACCTCATGCAGACAAGCAGGTAGCATATTGATCTAGAATTTGCTGATACTTAGTTCTCATGCCTATGTTCTTAATTTGCTTTATTTATTTTTGTAGAGATGGAGTCTCGCTATGTTGTTCAGGCTGATCCTGAGCTCCGGATCTCGTGCAATCCTCCCACCTTGGCTTCTCAAACTGCTGGGATTACAGGTAGGAGCCACTGTGCCTGGCCCACATGCCCATGTTTTGAGTCAGGTCAAATTCACTTAGGAATCAAAGAAAAAGTAGGAATGTTTTAGGAAGCAGCAGAAATTAACACTCTGATTTTAAATGGCTTAAGCAAGTAGGAGTTACTTATCTCACATGATAAGTCTGGAGATAAGCATTTAATGGTGTTAGTTTGCCTTTCCAGGTTCATCATAGTTCCCTGTTGTGTCATTCTTAGCATCTTGACTTGGATTTGCATGTTTATTAGTTTACTATGGCTGCTGTAACCAAGTATCAGAGACTGAGTGACTTAAACAACTGAAATGTATTTCTTCACAGTTCTAGAGGCCAGAAGTCAACATAAAGGTGCTGGCACGGTTGATTTTTTTTCTGAGGCCTCTCTATTTGGCTTGTAGATGACCATCTTCTCCCTGTATCTTCATATGATCTTGCCTCTGCACATCTGTGTGTGTGTCTAAATCTCCTCTTCTTATAAGAGCACCCATCATATTGGATGAGGGCTCATAATGCCATTTTAACTTAATTGCCTGTCAAAAAAATTCTGCTTTCAAATACAGTCACATTTCTGGGGTTTAGCACTTTAACATATGAATGCAGGGGGGCATTTCAATCCATAATACTGTGGTTATCACTTTTTGATCTTAAGATGATTGCTGCAGCTCTACAATCCACATCTATTACTAAAACAAAAAGAGGAGAGAAAGAAATTGAGACAGGAGAGTTCCCTGATCACTTCGCAGGACGTGCGACTCGGACGTTGCTCATCTGTTTGGCCACCACGCATGCTCAGGCCCCTTACAGGACCGGAAGCATGCTGACAGGCAGGTGCAGCAACACAGGCGAGTGCCCTGGGGCTCCAGCACCAAGGTAGGATCTAAGGGTGGGTGCCTGTGACTCCCGAAGCCCAAGTGGGTGTGTGTTACAGTGTGCTCTTTTGGCTTTGCCATCTGAAGACAGCTTAAGAGTGTAACCAGCTCAGTGCCCTCTTGGGACCCAGGTACTTGTCTGGCATCCAGGAAGAGTCAAGTCACACACAGACTTGAAGGATGAATGTGGGGGTTTTATTGAGTGATGGAAGTGGCTCTCAGCAGGATGGATGGGGAGCTGGAAGGGGGATGGAGTGAGAAGATGATTTTTCTCCTGGAATTTGGCCATCCAGCAGCCAATCTCCTCTTGGACCGTCCCCAGCCCAACTCCTCTCAACTTTCAGATGCTCCTTCTCTTCTCTTCTCTGTCTTGCCATTCTGGATTCTTCTGCTCTTCTGTTCATCTCCTTTTGGAGTTGGGGGTTTGCAGTTTATATGGGTACAGGATGGGAGGGCATGGGAGGCCAAAAGGCAAATTTTGGTTGCAAAAACAGGAATGCCTTTTCTCATTTAAGGTTGTGGGTTTCCAGGCTTGAGGGTGGAGGCTTTGCCAGGAAACCCAGTATTTCCATCTCCTGTTCATATTAAAATGAAACTTGTAATTTTTATTCCCTATTAAAAATAAAACAAAAACTTCCAATACCATCATCCCTCTTTCACGTAGCTGATCCATGTATCTTTGACTAGAACTATGTCACATGGTCATTTCTGACTGTAAGAGAGGCTGGGCACGTGATAAGATTTTCAGTATCTATAATAAAGAGGACATGGCAAAGGATGATTAAAAACGGGTTTCAGGCCACTTGATCTACAGAACCTGTTCCAGAGAATTTCAAAGAGTATTTAACAAATGTATCTTTATTGATCTGCTAAAAACAAAAGTCACTGTGCCAAACACTCAAGACATGAGTAAACTGAAGATATGTGATCAGTACAAACAAAAGACACTAAGCCAAGCACTCAAGATATGTGAGACCCTGCCTTTACAGAATTTACAGTAGTTTGTGGAAGACAGACCATTAAATAGGCAATTACACTACTGCATGACAATTGAAAAGATGGGGGCAGCAGTGTATACTAGAGAAACTCACAGAAGAGGCAGCAAACCTAGTCCTAGAAAACTATTAAAGGCTCCACAAAGAAAGTGACATCCATGTTTTTTCCATCTTTACTATACATGTAATTTAATACGTACTGCACAGAGGTATTTTAGGCAGTAAGTAAATTGATACGCCAGAAATCAATAAGCACAGTACTTGGCACAAAATAATTGAAAAGTATGTGTCCGCTATTCATAATCGTTTTTGTTCATTAACTATATCATTATAGCAAACCCTTTCGTACTTCTTAAAATACATTAGACGTTATTTGAAAGGTTTCATTTTACTCATTTATTCCTCATAATAATTAAAGGAGGTAGGTATTATTATTGTTCTCATTCTGCAGAGGAAGAAATGCAGACATTGAAAAATTGAGTGATTTGCTCAAGGTCATGTAGCTATTAAAAGGCAAAGCCGAGATTTGAATTCTGCCAGACCAGCTCTCAAGTTCATCCTCTTAACTACCTGCTATCAGGCCTCTCCTCATTAAATTTGGCCTCCAATATTTATTTCAAGTGGTGTTAAGAATGTATTCAGTCTAAAAAGATAATTTTTCCTGATGTCTGAGTTTCTAACTGTGGCAATGACCTGCTACTGTGCTACATAAAAAAAAAATGTAAATACTTCCCAGGAAGAACATGGAATAATCATTTTATTTTATTTTATTTTTTTTATTTTTATTTTTATTATACTTTAAGTTCTAGGGTACATGTGGATAACGTGCAGGTTTGTTACATATGTATACCTGTGCCATGTTGGCGTGCTGCACCCATCAACTCATCAGCACCCATCAACTCGTCATTTACATCAGTAACTGCCAATGCAATCCCTCCCCAATGCAATCCC
>NW_012104776.1:2200197-2221162 GCF_000951045.1 Mandrillus leucophaeus | reverse complement strand
ACATCATCCTGATACCAAAGCCTGGCAGAGACACAACAAAAAAAGAGAATTTTAGACCAATATCCCTGATGAGCATTGATGCAAAAATCCTCAATAAAATACTGGCAAACAGGATCCAACAGCACATCAAAAAGCTTATCCACCATGATCAAGTGAGCTTCATCCATGGGATGCAAGGTTGGTTCAACATACACAAGTCAATAAACGTAATCCAGCATATAAACAGAACCAAAGACAAAAACCACATGATGATCTCAATAGATGCAGAAAAGGCCTTTGACAAAATTCAACAGCCGTTCATGCTAAAAACGCTCAATAAATTCGGTATTGATGGAACATATCTCAAAATCATAAGAGCTATTTATGACAAACCCACAGCCAATATCATACTGAATGGGCAAAAACTGGAAAAATTCCCTTTGAAAACTGGAATAATCATTTTATACTGAAAATGGAGGAAGTTCTATAAATCGTATCAGCGCATGAAATGCCTCAGTTTTTCTATGGCTGTTCATTTTCTCTACTCATCTTTTCTCTTCCTCTGAGATAAGTCATAAACTGAATATTGTTAATTTGGCTCTCAGACAACTAAGATAACAGATTTTAGAAAGTTTTTTTTTTTTTTTTTTTTCGGGCAATAAAATATGAAGATTTGTTTTTATGTAGCAACTACTTTCTTATCTTGTATTTTTGTTTATGTTTATTGTTTTGTTTTCATAGTTTCTTTTTATTGAGCTAAGCTTAGCATGTTTTCTACTTAGTGCTTTGTTATAAAATATAATTGAAAAATATATTCACTAATTGTAATATGGCTTTTACTTCAATTTTTCAATGACATACATTTCAGAGTTATGAAAACCTCAATTTCACTTCACTTTATTTTGGTTGAAAGAAGAGTCTGCCAAGGTATCATGTGCAAAAATCAGATTTGAAGAATACACTGGAGAATTGGAGAAAAAAAAAAAAGAGAATGTGTCCTTGGTTTTCATGTCTAGTGTCACCTACTAAATGTCTATGTACCATTGCCAGGTATTCTATTCAGAATCAAATTCTGTGCTTTGCGAAGTCAGCAAGTCCACAGACCTGAAAGTGCTGGTTATTTTATGCAAATACATATCAAGTATTAAAAATTGTGTTTCAAATAACTGTGGATTTTTCTTTGTGGGCAAAGATAGTGTTAGCAAGTTTTTAACCCTATGTTTTAAAACTTGTTCTCATTTAATACTATTATTTGAACAGTTCTCTCATGTAGATATTTTGTAAAGCTATATTTTATGTTTTATTTCTGGTTGGTTTACAAGGTTTTCTTGGCTCCCTCATCATGTATACTAATTGGAGTTTTGTAGAAGGAATGAAATACAAAAAAGTTATGTCAAGAATTATCAAGGTTCTTGATAATTTCCAAGGATGTGCCCCTTTATTTTATTTGTTATGATGCTATTATTTCCATTTTACCTTGACACAGCAGCAGGTGATTCTTATGTTGTCTGTGATAACATATGATTTCTATTACAATTGCAATCGATTCTGAATAATAACTGCATTTTGATATAGGCTTTCTCAGCTTTCTCTTGGCAATGCCTATTTATATTTTAGTCTCTATATAGACTTAGCATTTGGAGCCAATTGAGTTTTGTTAAATTTCAATTTTCCCAGTATGGTGATGATGTAAATTAACTAATCTTGATATGTTCCAGCTTTGTTATTAAGGCCCAACAATCAAAACCTTTATTGTGTTTATAATAGTTGCAAAATTCTAGCTCTATAAAAGTCTAGCAATGCAACTTTGGGGTCTCATGGTTACTCTAAGCCTTAGCTTTCCCTTTTCTAAAACGATAATGGCTGTCCTCAGTGTGGTTGTCGCTGGATGACTGTGAGGGTAAAATGAGATTAGATAAGACTTGTCTTCTTAAAATGCAGAGCAAGGAGTCTCAGGAAGAAAAGGTGGTAACATGGAGATGCAGAGTTCTTAGGAAAATATGCTACATCTTCCAACAGAAATAATTTTGCCAAAAGATTTTGGGGAGGAAAATAAAATAATTTTATATTAAAATCAAATATATCATTTTATGCCATTTTCGTAATTGTAAATGTGTTATGGTTTGGAATCCAAGATTTAAGATAAAATACTCAAAAGCAATAGTGAGAAAGGGTCTCTTCTGGGACTGAAACTCCCTTTTGTCCTTCTCTTTCTCTCAATCCCCTACCCTCCCATTAAGCTTGTAAGTTTATTTTTCTCTACTGCTAAGGTGACTTGACTGGAGAAATGAGCATACAAATGTGCTAAAATATGCATAAAGTGGCATTTAAATATGGCATATTAATATCACCTTTGGTCTTTTAGAAATTGTGTGCAATATCTTGAAAATTCCTTCATCTAATTCAAGTTGCCATCTTCTCTTTTGTGGATCACTGCAACTGCCTTGCAACTGACCTACTGTGTCCGTTCTGGTCTCTTTCAATCCTCAACTGAAATAATGTTTTTGAAATTTTAATCCAACTGTGGCACCTTACGCCACTTAAAACCTAGCTGTGATTTCCCTTTTTTTTTTTCTTTTTGAATAAGAACAAAAGTTTCAACATGTTTTCTTAAGCCCTACACAGCCTATTCCCCACCGCTTTCCAAACTCTCCGTCTTCTGATTGCTCTCATTTTCTTCTGGCTCCAAATAATGTTCCAGCTCCATCACATGGGTTTTGCACATACTGTCCTCTCACTGAAATGGTCTTCCCTCCTCTTTTCATATAGTGGCCTCTCCTTTTGCTTGAGATCTTTCATTAAAAAGCAAACTTCCTAGATTAATCTTTCCCTGCCCATTCAGTCAGTTGAAACCCCATTATTAGCCCCCCAAACTTCCTAATCTTTCTCTGCCCTCTCAGATTAGATAAAACCCCATTATATGAGCTGATAACACCTCATACTGTCTCTTTATAGCACTTACTACAATTGTAACCAAATACTATTTGTGCAACTATTTAATTAGGTTGTTTCTTTATTACATCACTATTTATGCTCCATCACTCTATCTGGTTTTATAGTAGCACACAATAAATCCTTCATATATATTTGATTAATACAAGTAGGACTCAAATTCTATTGCACTGTCTATATTGCCTAAACTTTGATTTGTTTTGTTTTGATTGGTTCAGTTTGAGAGGGCTTTTGTTAAGGAGTACAGTTCAGTTTTGGATACCATTCTCTTGACAGTCGTCTTAATAGATCCCCTGGTTCTCTCAAGTTTTAAATGTTGGTATGCAGTCATCCATTGAGTGTTGAATGATCTCACTTCAACTAGACCAGTGAGCACATAAATTCAATTATCATGAGGACTTGACATGAATTCCATACTGAGACCAAATAGGTCAATTCACAATGGCGTTCGAAACTGGTGCTTATGCCTAGGTTTTAGATGATCTCCAAATTGAGAGGTTGACCAAAAGGAACAAATTGTTAAACTAAACTAAATTTGCCCTGAGGAAGCCTCTGTACTCAAGTCCTTATGTAACGAACTTCATCCTAACTTAGTACATGAACTAACTGAAAGCTGAATTTAGGATTATACTCTTGTAACAAATTGACTGAGGCTCAGTCAATTGCAACAGCTGAACGTCAGTCAATCACAGGTGGCCGACTGATTTAAATATGGCAAAACATAGAGCTGTAACTAATTAAGCTGTCTCTGTACCTCACATCCATTTTTTGTCCATGAATGCTGTCTGACCACACTGCAGGCCAGAGCTCTTAGAATTGGTTCTGGTTCTGAGTGTTGCCTGATTCTCGAATCTTTCTTTGTTCAACTAAATTCTGTTAAATTTAACTCATGTAAGGTTATCCCTTTTAACAGAATTTAATACCAGGTGAGTAATTACCTATTTTAATTAAGTTAGATGGAGATATTTGAGAAGCCTGGTTGTCAAAGTGATAATTTAATTATGTAACTATTAAACATCTCTTATAGGCAAGAAAAAGTGATAGGCATTGTGAGGAAAACAAAATCAATAAGCAATCATCTGTTTCCTTAGGAAAGTTAGGATTCTGTTAGGATCCAGTATTACGAGCTGAATTGCATCTCCTCTCCTCCCTCAAATCTTTATGTTAAGCTTCTAACCCCTGATATCTGAGAATATGACTGTATTTGGAGATAGGGCCTTTACAGTGGTAAATAAGATAAAATGAAGTCATATGGGTGTGCCCTAATCCAGTATGACTGGTAACCTTAGAAGAAAAGATTAGGATACAGAAGAAAAGATTAGGATACAGAAGAACCTTAGAAGAAAAGAAAAGGGAAGATCATGTAAAGACACAAGAAGAAAATTGTCATCTACAAGCCCAGGAGAGAGGCCTGGAATAGATAGAGGCCTGGAACAGATATATCCTCACAACCCTTAGAGGAAACTGACCCTGCTGACACCTGATCATGTACTTCCCAGCCTCCAGAACTGTTACTTAAGCCACCTAATCTGTGGTATTTTGTTATGGCAGCCCTCAAAAACTAATGCACATACCATGTCTAGGACTATACTCAGATCTGTATGATTCAAAGCTTTTACTAAATGATGTGTTCTGTTGGCTTCTTTACAAATGTATCACATTAACTGCAAGGCTACTTATTCTGCAGACTAAATACCCTATAGAGGATAAGCAATTCTGTGGAAAAATTCGAGCAATACTGATGTCAACTATTTTTGTTTTGCCTTTTCTACTCTTGCCTGATTGTCAAAATAGTGCCTTACTAGGAAATAGTATAGGAAAAGCAGTTGCGATTACTTAACGTGTATTAGAGGTGCTATTACTTAAGGTAATTAGAGGTGCTTAAAACTCACAAAAGAGTATGTAATCTCCAATCTCACTTATATTTTTCAAATTTTTGGTGAATAGACAAATGCTTTCATCAATGTTTATAATATCACATATTCTTATTTGTATACATTATAAAATTTGGCTAGAAATAGCTAAGATTACAAATACTTGGATGGCTTCATTCTGATAAAAGTAATCAGTACTCAAAGAAAGAATTTATAGTGCTCAAAGAGAAAACTACATTACTCAAATTTAGGATCATTTTTTCTTTTTTCTTTTAAACTCATTAAACACCTTCCATGTAATACTCAATGCACATTTACATTTCAGGAGGCTTTCTTTTAATAGAAAATATTACTAATCAGTGCACCTAATATCAGAGTAAAGATGCTAAATCCTCAGTCTGTGATATCTTAGTGTGACTGATGCTAATCCTGCAGACTGCATTACCTCACACCTATGTTAAAAAAAAGTCATCACCTTGCAAATCATTTTTTAAATTTACAACACATAGAAGGGCATCAGGAGATGGACTGCCACCTTTCACAGGCTCTGCAGAGGATATTGGCTACCAATTACATTCTAGCCCACAGCACTGTGGACAGCAGACAATAGGATGCAAAGTAGTTCATCTCTGCCAACAGACACCACCACTCAGCAAATCTTGGTGAAGTTGCCATTTTATGGATAACGTTTCCCAAAATAGCTGCAGCTTAACATTTTCTGAAGCCAAGCCCACTGTGTATCTATTTCAATATATGACATTCTCAACTGAGAATCTAACCAATAAAACCTAAACCAACTGGCATTATATTAGGAGCCATATATCAGAAGCATAACTAACTGCTCTTCTCATTCTGAAAATGAACAAATGAAAATACATGACTACAGGGTTGGCTAGCTAAGTAAATTCTATGGATTTTGAAGCTATTATTGTCTTATTCATTCCTGTAATTAAATTTTCAGAGTTTATGTACCAGAAACCTTGAAAAGCCTCTTAATGACTAACCCCAGTTAACTAGGCCTTTTGAACTGAATGTACCGTTGTACCATGACTGGCCCCAAATAAGACCCAAGGTCTTCATGGTTTACTTGGAGGGTGAAACTGATAAATCACTTGTACTGATTCCTGAAAGATCCTCCTTTCACGTTCTGCAGTGAATGTAATATGGTACATTTTCATTAGGGGAAAGCACAGAGCTCCAGGCAGCATACTCTACTGAGATGCTTTAAAAAATTCAGGTAGCATACATACTAGAGCATATATTAAGAGAACACAGCTAGTATAAGTATCTTTTCCTATAAATCAAAAGATTGGAAACTACAAAAGCTACCTTAATTTTTTACCTTCAGAAAATGCAAACTATACGTGTAACCAAAGGGGATGTAAAGGTAACCAGCCAAAACAATGTAACAGTTACTTCTTTTACAAATTTAGACACATTTTTGAATTAATCCCCAACAGCATTGTATTTACTTTAAAAGTATTTCCCTTGTTAGACCTTCCTCTCCACCCTTTGTACAATATGAATGCACAGGTGTTTCCAACCATACAGTTTACCCTTTTGACAGCTGCTCAAACTGTTCTGAGGACTTTATAAGAACATTTAGAAAGGCATGAAAAATCCTGATCACTAAGCATAAAAAAGAAAGTATGTATAATATGGGAAAAGGTTATGAATTTTTATTACCCACTTATCTGAGCTCCACTTTTTAAACGTATATAGTGAGTCAGCATGGCTCAGTAGAAGGAGCACAAGACCAGGAGGCATTAGGGTTACATATTTCTCTGCCAGCTCTTACACACCAGCACACAGCACCTCAGAATTGGCATTAATGATCTTTCATATTCTGTCTAGATATAACACTTTATGGTTTTGTTTTGCAGGTTTTTCCCACAGCATATTTTCTGTCTATCTTGTATCCCACTTTTTAGGAAATGCTTATCAGGTAGAACAAATTTTATTTTATTTTTACTTAGCAGTGCCAATTTTCAAAATCTACTGATGTGTTGGGGAATTTGGAAATGCGTGGTTAAAAAAAGAGACTTGAGTGCTGACAAAAATGTTTCCAAAATTGTATTATGTTGTGTGATTTAAAAAGTGCCAAATTGAGACAGTTATTTAAACATAACAAGTTGATACTTACTGGGTAGAGCAACTGTTTATAAATTTAATGAGTTTATCATGGAGCAAAGAGGAAGGATTTACACAGTATATACAGAGAGGTTAGAGACTGAATAGATTAATTTAGGGAATGATAACACATTAAGAGAAAATTATTTTTTAGAGCTTATTGGTTTATCTGCTTAAAAAAGTAAATCTCTTATTATCTTTTCTCTTGCTGTTTTCTAAAGATATTGTACTGTGACTTGTATACATTGATAGGATAAAAGGAGTAGAATATTTTATGTTTTATCTATAGTACTTACTACATTAAACATTCTAATTCTCACAACTCTACCTACTAAATTCTTCTCTTACAGAAAAGAGACAAATAACAGTAAAAAATTATTTGAATAACTAAAGAAACAGGATGCACATGCACTAGAATTTAGGGGGTTATTTTTATTTTCATTTCATTTATTATTTTTTCTTTAGTTTCCCTACTTAATTTTATTTTTGAGATATGAATTCAAGTAATTATCTTCAGATTTTTATATAATTTGTTGGTATGTTAGAAAAGTAAAGTAAAAGTGCTGAGGTAGCCAGTAGAGAAAAATGCTGGGTCTCTGAATATGAGCAGAAAGGGAAATGCTCATAGCACTACCAATTGTTTGCACCCTGCAGTGGGAGAATGTCGAAACAGCCAGTTTATGAGCCCCAAGCTGAAGTGGCTGCTGTTCTTGTGCACAGAATGTTCTCTGTGCTCTTTTCCCTATGAAAACACTTCCTATGTAGTCTTTTGTGAGTCTTTGCTTTTACTTTTACTGGATGCATCCATACTGTTCACCTAAAAATTGAAATTATTCTTCAATAAAACATGGTTAAGAGAGGTCATCCTTTCATCTGTCTTTGCGCATCCTAAAATAAAGGCATTGTTAAAGAAATACAAGAAAGAGACATTTATTGAAATTACTACTAATTCAGTAAACATTTACTGAATGACTAACATAAGGTAGACTCTATGTTAGGTTTTGGAGATACGTCACATTCAATAAAATTGTGCACATAATTTTCGGACATCGAGCCACAGAATTGGAAGACACTTTGAAGATATGCTATTAAAGCCCCATGGGTGAATCTTACTTCTTTTTCTTTTTCGTGTTCTTCTTAGTTAATTGTGTCTATAAAATAGTTACTCTATGCCAGGATCTTTACATATGTTACCTATTCAAGGCATGTATTATTAGCTCAGTTTTTAGATAAAGAAGTTAAGAATCCATAACACTAAACTATTTTCCAAAAATCACATTGTGGCTGACAGATCCTAGTGTGGCTTCCCATGATTACTCTCTCTGAATATTTAACTGACACACATAGCTTTTTAGATAGAGGCTGAATTCAAATTCAGAGGCAGTGATCAGAGGCAAGTATCCAAGCCCTTACTCAATCCCTTTACGTTGAAGTGATGAGAACCTGTGTCATCTTCCTAACTAATAGAATATGGCAAATGTGGTAAAATATAAGACATGTGCTTATATTACATTATATAAAACTTTGTCTTGCTGGTGGATTTCTTCTACAGACTCACCTTTCTGGCTTGCTAAAATAAGCAGCCATGTTGGAGAAGCCCATGAGACAAAGAACTGTGTGAAGAATCTAGGAGTGGCATCTGCCTAAGAGATATCAAAACACAAAACAAAACAAAAAACAAAGATCTTAGTCCTGAAAAGAAATTCTTTTCTTTTGAAATGAGCCTTCCCACAGTTTAATTCCTGTCAATAAACTGAAGGATCTTGGAAGTGGACCCTTCCTCAGCTGAGTCTTAAAATGAGAACTCAGTGCGGGTCAACACCTTGATTTTACAACATCTTGTGAAAACATAAGGAGAGGACATAGCTAAGCTGTGCCCCAGCTCCTGACCCACATATTCTGTGAAATAATAGACATGTATTTTTTAATGTTGGTAAATTGTAGTTATTTATTATATAGTAATGTATAATGAACACACACAGTAGTTTAGATAGAGGCTGAATTCAAACCAAAATTTGTCTGGCACTTAAACTTATTCTCTTTCTGTAATACCAATTCATAAATTTAAGTCCCAGGATCCCTTCCGTAATAATCATCTAGAGGTCTTATGCAAATATTGGTTTTGGGCTTTCACAGCTGTCCTATAAAACACAATCTCTAGGATAAAGGCTGAGGATATACATTTTTCATGAGCTTCTATAGTGATTATTATATATATAGATTAAAGTTGAGAACATTTCAGTATACCTTATGAAGCTGGAGTTGTTTATCTCAATTACTTAGAATGGGTATAAGTCGGAACATCCTTTTATCCTTTAAGAAAAGTTTTTTTTTTTTTTTTTGGAGGGTTGCCATTTTTTTTTTTTTCTTCCACCAAAGGATTCACTTATTGTTGGGGGGGGATTCTTTTCTTTTCATTTTATTTTTTTTATTTTCAGTGGCATTATTATGAAGAAGTCAATACAATATATTCTTAGTTTATATCTATAAAATAGATATAAACAAAATGAGACATTTGAGACAAATGAGACATTGAGACTTTCATGATTAAGAATTTGTGAACAATGACAGCTTAAGAAATATTTTTGTTTTAAACTTTAGTAATTCTCTATTTTGAAAAGTCTCAAAATACCTATTTTAAGTCACATTACACCTATCAGGAGACAATAATAATAATTAAGAAAAATGGGCATCATATTAAAAAAAGTCCAAATGTTTGCCAACCCAAAATATCCCAGACCTGCGTTGAAAATTGGTGATTACCAGGTAACTGAATAAGTTACTTTACTTTTTAGAGGTGGCTACATAAATTCCAAGTATAGATTTAGAGTTGCAATGTCACCTTTTCCTAAAACTCGATTTAATGTGTCTGACAGACAAAAACTACATGGACAGTGTTGATCTCCACTGTATGTACCTAGTGGCTAGCACAGTGATTGATGCACAGAGGGCAATCAATACATATTTTCCAATGGCTGACTAAGTATAAAGCAGGCAAATCTATCAGTCCTTATCTTTTTTCAAGACTTGATAATTCAGGATAGAACTTCTTAACCTGATTTACAGATATATTAATACATAGATCCCTTCAATGCTGCCTTAGAGGGCCTAGGATGGATACAGCACCCAACTTAGTTACTTTAGACACAAGTAGCATTATTCATTTACTTCATTAAATATTACTACTTACTATGTGCCTGTTACTACTTACTATGTGCATTGTGACTTTAAAGAGTCAGAGAGTTCTACATTAGTGCGTGTATGGCATAAAGGAAGCAAAACCCAGCAAACCTTTACTGAACAGGTACTACAATTTATGAGAGACACAGAGTCTTGCTGTTTTAATTTTGCTTGTTCATTTGACTCCTGAATGTGGAAGATAAATTTCCCAAAAACATCACTAGAAATGTGTTTGCAAAACCAAGGTAGGTTAAAAAAAACCCTACATCTTGTGATCTGCAAGTGTTAGTTTAACTTTTAAAGACTTCAGATATTAAGATAATAATATAACATGGAAGTCTAACAAAAAAATCTTGTTTTCCCTTTTTACAAAAGTCTAAACTTAGCCTAGGAAAGTGAAGAGTGTTATCTATTCAGATGGAGAACCTGTTATTTGAATCATTCTCTGATACTCATTCTTTAATATATATTTCAAATTTTAAGCAATAAAAATCTCAACGACTGTTGGAAATTAAGGAGCAATCTGACAGGACTGTTCTAGTACTTAGAAAACAAAGAAAAACATGTTCTTCACCACCAGAAAATTCACAAGACAGAAAAAGAGAAATACACATAGACAAATAGACAACTATAAGTGAAAAGGACTTTAGAACTCCCATAGCTCCTCTGTGAAATCTCTTGGGTGAATGTCAAGTGTACCTCCTATGTTTATGTATGTATATCATGTAAGTGTTGGGTCTCTCTCTTTCTCTCAGCACACACACACACACACACACACACACCCCACATACATTCCCAGCTCTCCTGTGGTGGGGACAATTACTATCTATTTATGTGTTGACAGGAATACAAAGAAATATTATACTTCCTGGTTTTTCTTGAAATTAGACCTAACCAAGTGTCTTGCTTGAGTGACAGCAAATATAATGTGCAATTTTCCTCTGTAGAAAGGTTTAATTCCCAGGGCTCAGGTCTCCAGAAATTTCTTTTCTAGCATCAATAATAATAGCACAAATTAATGAGAAGACACTCTTAGATCAAAGCAGCCTGGAATGCTGAGCCACCTCATGGAGAAAAGTTGACCTGAAGAGACTAAGTGTACTGAACATTCAAAGAGTAATAAATATGGTAAACAAGACTTTTTTTGTGTCTTTGTCACATAAGTGCTCATTTTTTGTTACTGCAACACAGTCTGGTCCATTCTAACTAAAATATCTTTTAAGGATAGATAGTAATCCTTAAGATAATTGAATTTTAACTTAGAAGTATGTAGCAAAACTGTCTCATAATTTTCAATGTTAATTTCATCTCCAAATGAAAAAATACATAATTTTATTTAGAAAAGTTCAGTTATTTTTTACTTCATTGTTAATATCACCTCCTGGCTTCACCTCCTTGCATTTTCAATTTATTTTTTCTTAGGTACATGTAGAATAAGATATTTGAACATTTTAATTTTGCATTTTGTCTCAGCTATAAAGCACATTACTTCACCCCTAACAAGAGAATGCTATGATCCTAAATTTATATTTAATGGTAATATAGGCAGAAATAATTGTTCATTTGTTTAAATTGAATGTATAAGTTTGACAGAATTAGATAAATTCTGTAAACTAATTTCCCCCACCTCAGTAGGGAGGCCATCTATGACAAATCCATAGCCAACATCATACTGGATGGGCAAAAGCTGTAAGCATTCCCCTTTACAACTGGAACAAGACAAGGATGCCCACTCTCACCAGTCCTATTCAACATAGTACTAGAAGTCCTACCCAGAGCAATCAGACAAGTGAAAGAAATAAAAGTCATTCAAATAGGAAGAGATGAAGTCACACTATCTTCCTTTAGATGTCATATGATTCAATACCTGCAAAACCACAGTTTCTGTCCCAAAGCTCCTTAATCTGATAAGCAACTTAAGCAACGCTTCAGGATTCAAAATTAATTTACAAAAATCACTAGCATTTCCATACACTAGCAACATCCAAGCTAGGAGCCAAATTAGGAACTCAATCCCATTCACAATAGTCACAAAAATAATAAAATACCTAGGAATGCATCTAACCAGGATGGCAAAATATTTCTACAATGAGACTTTAAAAAATTCTGCTGGAAGAAATCAGAAATGACACAAACAAATGGAAAAACATTCATTTCATGTTCATGGATAGGAAGAATCAATTGTTAAAATGATCATACTGCTCAAAACAGTCTACATTCAATGCTACTCCCATCAAATTACCAATGACATTTTTAATAGAATTAGAAAAACTATTTAAAAATTAATGTGGAACCAATAAAAAGTTTAAATAGCCAAGGCAACCCTAAGCCAAAAGAATAACGATGGAAGCATCATGATACCCGACTTTGAACTATACTACAAGGCTACAGTAACCCATACACCATGGTACTAGTACAAAAACAGACACTAGTCAAAGGGAAGATAATAGAGAATCCAGAAATAATGCTGCACACCTACAACCATCTGATCTTCAACAAACTCAACAAAAACAAGCAATGGAGAAAAGACTACTTATTCAATAAATGGTGCTGGAATAACTGGATAGTCATATGCAGAAGATTAAAACTGGACCTCTCCCTTACACAATATAAAAATCAACTCAAGATGAATTAAAAGCTTAATATAAAACTATAACAATCCTGGAAGGTAACCTAGGAAATAACATTCTAGGTCCACGACCTGGCAAAGATTTCAGGACAAAGATGTTAAAGGCAATTGCAACAAAAACAAAAATGGATAAAGGAGACCTAATTAAATTAAAACTTTCTGCACAGCAAAAGAAACTATCAGCAGAAAAAGAAACTATCAACTATAAACAGACAACTTACAGTATGGGAGAAAATATTTGTAAACTATGCAACTGACGAAGGTCTAATATCCAGCATCTGTAAGAAGCTTAAATTAACAAGCTAAAAACAAACAGCCCCATTAAAATGTGGGCAAGGAAATGAACAGACCTTTTTCAGAAGAAAACATACATATGGCCAACAAGCATGAGAAAATAGTTAACATCACTAAACATTAGAGAAATGCATATCAAAACCACAATGAGATACCATCTCACACCAATCAGAATGGCTAATATTAGAAAATTATGCTGGGTGTGGTGGCTCACACCTGTAATCCCAGCACTTTGAAAGGCTGAGGCAAATGGATCACCTGAGGTCAGGAGTTTGAGACCAGCCTGGCCAACATGGTGAAACCCCACTTTTACTAAAAATACAAAAACTAGCCGGCATGCCTGTAATCCCAGCTGGTCAAGAGGCTGAGGCAGGAGAATCGCTTGAACTTGGGAAGTGGAGGTTGCAGTGAGCCGAGATTGCGCCATTGCACTTCAGCCTCGGTAACAGAGCAAGACTCTGTTTCAAAAGAAACAAAAAACAAAAAACAAAACAACGGATGCTGGCAAGGACGTGGAGAAAAGGGAGCACTTATACACTGCTGGTGGGAAGGTAAGTTGGTTTAGCCATTGTGAAAAGCAGTTTGGCAATTTATCAAAGAACTTAAAATATAATTACCATTCAACCCAGCAATTCCTTTATTGGGTATATACCATAAATAATGCAAATTCTTCTACCATGAAAACACAAGCACACATATGTTCATCACAGCACCAATCACAATAGCAAAGCTATGAAACCAACCTAAATTCCCAACAATGGTAGACTGAATGAAGAGAATGTGGTACATGATCAATGCTATGCAGCTATTAAAAATAATGAGATTATGTTCTTTCCAGTAACATGGGTAGAGCTAGGGGTCATTATCTCATGTGAGCCAACACAGGAACCAAAAATCAAATACTACATGTTCTTTCTTATAAATCAGAGCTGAAAATTGAGGACACATGGACACAGAGAAGGGAAGAACAGACATTGGGACCTAATTGAGGGTGGAGGGTGGGAGGAGGATGAGGATCAAAAAACTACCTATGAGGTTAGTACCTAGTTGCTTATTACCTATGTGAAAAATAATCTGTACACCAAAATCCCATGACATACAATTTACCTATATAACAAACCTGCCTGTATACCCCTGAACCAAAAATAAAAGTTGAAAAGAAGGCTGTACAGTAAACTGTGTCAATTGTTAATGCCCAAAGAAGGTAATCCTTAATTCTGTCTGAATGGAATAGGAAAAATTATCTAGAAGTACCACTGAAATATGATATCTAATGCAAAAGTGAAAGGGAAAGTGAATAGCCAAAAAATTATACATGTGTGTGTCATGCCATATACCATATATAGTGTATACATATATAAAATATGTATATTTATGCTTCATACATACATGTACAACCGTGGAGAGTTACAAAACAATTAGAAGCAAAGGCCCACTTGTACATTCAGCAATGTGGATAGGCTTTTAAAGGTAATATAGAATAAAAACAGTAATAAACAATAAGATCTACACTACAAGTCACAAAAAAATACATGCACACAAAACAATATGCAATGTACAAGAACACATATAATTAAAGGGATATATATCAAATGCATTGTAATGATTGTCTGTGGCATGAGAAAGGAGTGGTAAATAGGGATAAAAAGAATAAAATAAATGAATTGGATGGGAGAGAAGCCTTGAAAATACAAGGAATGAATTTGTAACATGAACTGAAGATTCTGATGAACTCAATCTTCAACTCATAGGTGTCCATGTCCTCTAAAGATGTTCCCATGCCCTAGAAAGCAGTATATGTTGCTTTGGTAAGGCTGCATAGTCACATTTAGGAACAAAGGAACCAAAATTAGTAATGGAATGGGGTTGGTCCTGAAATAGCCCATAGTGGGTTTGGAGGCTACAAGAAAGATCAAAAAGAGCTTCCCATACACATGAGAATAAACATAAAAAGGAACTAGGTATATTGGACAGATTTTATTGCTGATGGGGTTAAAAGGATGGAATGAAGACAGGTAAAGCAAGAAACAGATTATGGTTACTTAATTTTTATCTTGTGTTAACCACTGCATATATTTATAAAATTCTTACTCTAACTAAAAGGCAATGATTCTCAAACCTCACTGTTAACAGTATGAATATATATGGAGGACACATGAATTTTTTATGTGTGTGGAAAGAAAATAATCAAATTCTGGAGCAGTTGAATAAAAATTATGAGTAGTAAAAAGTAAGAAAAGATTTTCTTAGAAATAAAATCTCTAAAATACAAGAAAATTTTGGAGAATAAATAGAAAAATAAAAAATTACATTGAACATTGATATTTCCCATAGTCTATATAAAATTTTTCATTCACAATATTAAGAATATTTGATTAAATTATGATTTCATATATTAAAGATTATCATAGAAATAGATGATACCTAACCTCATTGGCAATGTGCATCAAATGCTAACATGCTTCAAAATATCTATCCAGTTTCAAATTATCTATTGAAATATTAAGCTATTGCCAAATCCATCAATAGAGAATACAATTTCAATTTAGTCTAATATGTTGGTACCTTAGAACATAAATAAAATCTAGTTTGGGTTTTTTTTGTTTGTTTGTTTGTTTTGACAAATACTGGTACCACTATTATTTATTTATTTTTAGTTTTTATATTGGCTTCTGGAAAGAAATTCACTTTAAGTTTATAATTTGTAAATGCTGAAAAATCTTTCCTTCAGAAAAAAGAAAGCAAAGTAGAAACAGAGAAAAAATTGAATTATTTCTGAACTGAATCTAGAAAATTCTCATTATTATTTTTTTTCTGAAGGTTCATAATTTAAAAATATCTTATGAGATTGTATTAGCAGTATAAATCATGTTTAAAGTAACACAAGATGTAACTGAATTTGAATCTGCTTCTGTCATATAGAACTGGAAAAATTACTTATGTTAAAAGAAGTATTCTGTCCATTCTTCCAAATTCAGTTTTCTCACAAAAAATGATTCACTTGCTCACAAATTCCAAGGTCTATATTACTTGCATAATCTTAGTAAAATACGAACAAATCACATTTATTGAGCTCGAGCACTTTCTGCATACCGGGCAGTATTTGAAGCAGTTGGTACATATTAAATCATTTAGTTTTCAGCACAACTCTATGAGATACTTAATATTAGGAAGAAATTGAGGCACAGAGAATTGAAAGCTCTTTGCCTAAGGTCATAGAGTGAGCTAATGACTGAACTGAGTTTCAAACATGTGGTCTGGCTCCAGAATCCTTATTCTTAACTACTTGCCATCTTTCTTGTCAAGTGTGACAGTTACAGACAGCTCTTGTCATCTGGTGGGAGGGAACCTTGTCTAGACCATCTCATACTATTCTGCTATATTTACTCAACTTCACTGCCAATCTGCTCCTTCAATCAATATGGTATATTTCTGTTCCCATGGTCATTTATGTTGTCTTTTCTAGTCTAATGCTTGTCTTTTTTTCAAATAGCCAGGTCAAAGGTCATTAGAAAATGTGACTATCCCCACCTGGTCTTACCAAAGTCGACTTTGTCTTCCCTACTTTATGCATCTTAGTCATCTAACACTTAGCTTACATTATTCATATATTTTTTCCCCACATATTACTTTCTGCCTTGTCTTGTGGTTGTATGTGTACATTTTTATATTCCTAAATAATCTTACAGTGTTTGAAGATAAGATCTGCTTTCTTTTTTATTTGTAGTAACTACATCTAGTCTTATCATCAAAAGCATATCTATTGAATGAATATATTAATAAATAAATAGATAAGTGATTTAAACAGAAGACCAAAAGTGCTAAAGTGAATCAATCTCAGGGAACTAATTCAAAAGTTTACTTTTAGGCAGTACATTATAATTCTTTTCCAGACTGCTGGGATTATATTATAAATAAATCTGAGTGACTGTTAAGAACTAATTTACTCATGAAGTTTACAACGTACTTTTCATATTGTAAGATCCTGAGTCAAAAACATGTAAAGATAAGATAGAATGCCCTAATACTTCAAAGAATATATAAAACAGGTATAAATTACAAGCGATGATTTTCAAAGTTTGGACAGAACATCCAAAATTGATGTCCTGAATATCTTCTGGAGTACTTAATAATAGAAGCTATGTGTTTTTCTCTGTAGTTACAATATTTAATAGCACACATCAATGGAAGATAACTAATATATTCTAGCTGAATAAAAGAATGTATGAATTAGTGCAAAAATTAGTGAATAATGAGAGAACTTCAAGAGATAAACAGAGAAAGTAAATTTGCTTAAACTTTGACCTTAGAAAAAATTACCTTTTGGTTAGAGAACTGAGAAAGTTTATAGTCACTAAAATAATTTTAGACTCTTGCTCTTGGTACAAATCATTGTAATTAATAGAAACTGAGACAGTATTTATTACCAAAAACAATACATAAATAAGCAGATAAATATACTAACAAGGATTTGATATATTTACCTTATAATTTGTTTTTACTTCTAATACTTTAGGGCATTCACATTCACCTTGATTTCAGATAAGTGCTATAGGTAGAATTCCACTGAAAATAACACCATTGCAATAAAATTCCAAGACAAATCAGAAGCTTATAGTAAAAAATTAATCAAAATTTTTATAAGAAAACAAAACATAATAGCCAGCAGAAAACACAGCCAACAGAATCAACAGTAGAGAGATGTCAAATAGCAGGGTTATTGAGCACAAAATAAATGTAAAATGTGTATTTTAACACATTTCAAGAATTAAGACCAAGCAGATTTGAAAAGTAGAAAAATTGTACACTGAAAAACTGAAAATAAGAGTAATTAAAAATAAGGCAGTGAATTTATATGACAGCAACATAGATGCAGTTGAAGAGAGAATTAGTAAACTGAAAAACTGATTGCCAAAAATATATGGAAAATGCAGTCTGGAAAAGCAAAGAAATAAAATATTTTTAAAAGCAATAAGAGAACTGGAGACTTAAGAGAAGGTCTGTTTTAGTTTGGGTTTCCTTGAAAGAAGAATCTCAACCAATAACTTAGGTTTCGTTTATTTACCTTTATGATGATAGTAGGGAATAACAGTGCAAACTAGAGTGGAAAAAGAGAAAGAAAAGTTGTGGCTTACTATTAAATTATCATTGTAGTTAAAGGACCATGTAAGAAGTGCTTCAGAACTGTACCTCAAAAATCAAGGGAGGCTGGGAAAGTTATTAATAGATCCCCAACTGCTTTAGTTGAAGGATGGTCCTTGACGTTTCAGTTTTCCCTGTAGTTACAGGCTATACACATGCATAAACTACGCAGTCCTCTATAGCTTAGGATAAAGTTCTGAGGCAGAAAGTAGAGAGATGCTGTTATTATGTGTACTCTTGAATTAAGACACTGGCAATGTGCAAGCAACTGTCAATCACAGCTCTGCTGACATCAGATTAGCCAAAGGGATGTGGTTCAAGACACAAAAAAGTCTGCTTCAATATGTGCTATAAAAGTAATGGGTTAAAAAAGGAGAGGAGAGAATAAAAAGTAATCAATATTTTAGATGTAATGAATAGAAAGCACCAGGTAGAAAGAAAATATTTGAAAAGCAGGTAGAGAAGAAAAGTAGAATATCTTGTTAAGAGTAGTTGCAAAACTCTAAGATGGCTGGACACAGTGGCTCACACCTGTAATCCCAGCACTTTGGGAGGCTGAGGCAGGCAGATCACTTAAAGTCAGGAGTTTGAGACCAGGCTGGCCAATATGGTGAAACTCTGTTTCTATTAAAAATACAAATAATTAGCGATGCACGGTGGTATGCACCTCTAATCCCAGCTACTCAGGAGGCTGAGGCACGAGAATCACTTGAATCCGGAAAGTGGAGGTTGCAGTGAGCTGAACTCGCGCCACTGCACTCCAGATGACAGAGCAAGTGCACCCCCGATGACAGAGTGAGACTCCATTTCAAAAAAAAAAAAAAAAAAGAAAAGAAAAAAAGAAAGAAAAGAAAACCTCTAAGGTGACTTATCAACAGCAAGAATTGAAACTGGATGAGAGTGGAACATTATATTTAACATGCTGAAAAATATCTGTTGAACTAGAATATATAACCAGCTAAAAATAAGTTGTAAAATTGTGAGCAAAATAAAACCATATGTTGTCAAAAACGGAGGGAGTTTCCACCAACAGAACAATCTCACTGAAATAAAGTATAAAAATACTTAAGTTATAAGATAAAGTATCAAGATAAAAATAATAAACATAAATAAAGAGAAAAAGTGGTAAATGTGTAAATAAATCTAAGTGAATACTGCATATAAAAATAATTTCTTATGGTTTAAAAAGAGAACTAAAAATACATAAACATGTTTCTTAGTATGTAATATAAATCAAAAAGAAATATTTGGAATTAGAGTGTAGTTTTTCAGAATATTTGTAAAATTGCATGCATAACCACCTAAAATAATAGAGTATATAATTTTCAATATAGGCAAAATGTAAAATTGAATACAAAACAAATGCAAATAAATTCAGGAAAAAAACACACAAAATAACAAATATGACAAGTGCCATGGTTTAAATGTGTCTTTCAAAATGTATGTGTTAAAATTTAATGGCCAACGTTTGAGTATTAAATGGTGGACCCTTTGGGAAGTGATTGAGTCATTAGGGCAGAGCCCTCATGGATAGGATTAGGGCTCTTATAAAAATCTTGTGGAAGTTGGTTTGCTCTTCTGTGCTTTTCTGCCATGTAAATGCACAACAAGAAGGCTCTGATAAGACAGCAAACTTGCCAATGCCTTGATCTTGGATTTTGCAGCCTCCAGAATTATAAGAAAATAAAAAAATTCAGTTCTTTATAAATGACTTAGTCTCTGGTATTTAGTTATAGCAGTACAAATGGACTAAGACAGCAAGAAAAATAGCATAAAATAATGATGGAAATAATCCAAATACATCAACAAGTGTAACAAATCGGTTAAACAATCCACTTTACACTCTACAGTAAGTCAGTTAAATACTTTATGCTCAAAGATCATAAAAAATACATTTTTAAAATTCAGCAATATGTTGTTTCAAAGTCTAACCTTAAGAAAGCGTGTGTTTCTGCATTTCCTTTCAAGCCTCTGCCATTTCTTGAAAATAACATTCTTTGGGTACCAATGGTTCCAGAACCTGAGAGATACATGAAGATAATATAAATTGAACCTGCAGTTTGTCGGCAAACCCAGCCAATCTCGGCTAATAACTACATAACTGATTCAGTCAATAGAATTCCCAGCAGATGCCTAAGTTATAAATAAATGCTTAATATTGAATGCCATTAAGTTTTCATGTTTTTTTTGTTACAAAAAAACATGTTCTCTTTAAAAGAGAAAGGTACCCTTTATTTCTTTCTCTTGCCTGATTGCCCTAGCCAGAACTTCCAACACTATGTTGAATAGGAGTGTTGGTGAGAGATGGCATCCCTGTCTTGTGCCAGTTTTCAAAGGGAATTTTTCCAGTTTTTGCCCATTCAGTATGATATTGGCTGTGGATTTGTCATAAATAGCTCTTATGATTTTGAGATACGTTCCATCAATACCGAATTTATTGAGCGTTTTTAGCATGAACGGCTGTTGAATTTTGTCAAAGGCCTTTTCTGCATCTATTGAGATAATCATGTGGTTTTTGTTTTTGGTTCTGTTTATATGCTGGATTATGTTTATTGATTTGCGTATGTTGAACCAGCCTTGCATCCCATGGATGAAGCTCACTTGATCATGGTGGATAAGCTTTTTGATGTGCTGCTGGATCCTGTTTGCCAGTATTTTATTGAGGATTTTTGCATCGATGTTCATCAGGAATATTGGTCTAAAATTCTCTTTTTCTGTTGTGTCTCTGCCAGGCTTTGGAATCAGGATGATGTTGGCCTCATAAAATGAGTTAGGGAGGATTCCC
>NW_012104776.1:2186511-2197647 GCF_000951045.1 Mandrillus leucophaeus | reverse complement strand
AAAAATTAAAAATTAAAAAAAAGAGAAAGGTAAAATATAGTCAGAAAAGCTGAAATTCAAAATATGAAAAAATTGTAAGCACAGTACAAATAAAAGGAGCTAAGGTGTATTATCAGACAAAATAGAAAGCATGACTACAGATAAGACCGTCACTATATAATTTTTTCAATTAAGATTTAATTTACCTTTAACAAGTATCAAAATATATAAATCAAAAATGGAATAAATACAAGAAGCAAAAAGACAACAATTATGTTAGTAGATTTTAAACACATTTTTAGTGTTTGATTATTGACAGTTCAAGTATTCAAATACAGTAGAAAAATTAGAAAAATCAAAAAACATAATTTTCATGTTTAATCTAACGGATTCATGCAGAGCACTTGAAATATTACTACACTATTCACATCTGTAGGACTTGCATGAAGACAGACTCTAACAGATCCATGTAGTAAATATTTATGTCAATGAGATTATGGTGGAAATCAGCAGAAAATGTAACTAGACAAATTCTATTTGTTTAGAAGTAAGAAGTATATTTCCAGTGTTTCCACATTATTGCACTACACGGTATTTCCACTTTTTGGTTTAGCCATTTTTGCATTAGTCGTATCATATTGCAGTTTTAATAAACATTTTCTTTGTGACTAAAGGTATTGAGCATCTTTTCATACTTTTATTTTCCATTTCATATCTCTTTTTATGAAATATCTATTTAAGTTATTTTTTTAACTGACTTATCTCTACTTTGTTGTTATCAATAAATTGTAGGATGTCTTCTTGTATTTTTGGTATGCATGTCTTTTTGTCCTGATATATTTATGATAAATAAGTTTTCTATTTCTTTAGCTTTATTTACACACTTTAATGCATCTTTGATAAATAAGTTCTTAATTTTATTATTGTCTAATTTATCGCTTTTCATAGGTATTGCTTTTGTACTTTGTGTGAGAAAATTTTGCTTACCCTGTTGTCATGAAGGTGTTTTCCCATGCTTTTCCCCCACGATCCTTATTATTTCACCATCAACATTTATATTTGCAACCCATGTGGGATTAAGTTTTGGGAAAGATGGGAGATAGGGGAAGATTCTAAATGCATTTATCTCCTTTTGCATATCCAATTGATTCAGCATCACTTACAAAACTATTTTTCCACACTTCAATTCTGTTTCACTTCTGTTAAAAATCAGAACAGTATATATACATGAATCTATTTATGGACGCTCTATATAACTCTAATACAGCTTGCTGAATCATAAATTGGCACAATGACTTTGAAAAACCATTTGGAAATATCTGGTAAGTTTGAACATACGCATCTACTTATGATCCAGCAATTCTATTTCTAGGTGTGTCATAATTTGAAGGTGTTATCGATTGCTTCAGTGGCTCCCCTAAATGCTGGCATCACACTGCTTGCTTTGAACTTTTGCCTAGTTATTGCCCATTTCTGGGTGCCCATCCCCAATATGTGTAGTAGAGTGAAAAGCCTCATGAGGAATTCTCCATTTTACTCATTCCCTCCTTTCTATGTTGACTCATTTATTTTCAAAGCACCCTGACAAGAATGCTCCACATGCCACAAGCTATGCCATTCATGGCCCTCAATGAAGGCACTGGTCCATGAGTCCTCACTCTGTTCTCTCCCTCCCTGCATTTGTGTGTCCCTCTGGATATGGTGTGCCTCCCTCTCTAGGACCTGTGAGTATAATCAATCCCTCAATGTCATATGCCTGTCTTTGTAATTTCCCTAACTATGTTGGAGTAATCCATAGAAACCCACAAGGAAAGTTACTCCCTCACTTGTGAAAGTTGTAAATTAAAAATAAATGTCTACATGTGTTTGCCAAAAAAAATGTACCACAATGTTTAGAGAAAGGTTATTTGTAATAGCTTAACACTGAGAACTACCAAAATGTTCACGAATGTTGCAATGGATAATTATGGTATATCATACAATGAAATATATAGAACAATAAAAATGAATTAACTACAACTATGCATAATAACATGGATGGATTTCACAAACACAATATATAGGGGACAAAGCCAGCCAAAGTGGGTAGGGATCTTATATGATAAAGTCACATTACAGACAAAACTAATCTGTAGTGCTAGAAGAAAGGTTATTGTTAATTTATTGTAATGGTGTTCAAAAATAGGGAAAAATTTAAGCTACTGATATCGCTCCATTTCTTGAATTGGATGTTAGTTGCATAATACATTGTTGTATCCAATTTATGAATGTTCAGTTCGCTGTACATTGTGCTTTGTGCATTTTATATGGATGCTACATTTAATAAACAAATTTGAAAAAATAATATTTAAATAATTTATAATTAAACAATAGATTATAATAAAACTTAGAGCAGAAACAAAACTTGTGGAATGCAGCTAAAGGTCAGTTTAAAGGGAATTCTGTAACAGTTATACATGCTTATGATGGAAAAAAAAGAAAATTATTGAAATAAGCAAATAATTTAATATGTGAGATTAGAGCAAGAGATTAAATGTAAGGAAGTTAAAAAGAAGGAAACATAGATCATAAACCACCAAAATAGAAAATAAGTAAACAAAAAATAACTAAAAAATCTAATAGTTTGAGTTATTTTATAAAAAATGAGTAAAATTGACAAATTTTCAAGGATGATCAAGAGAAAAAACTAGATACAAATAAAAATAGTAACTAACTTTAGAAATAAAAAAATACATATATCATGGCAGATATTAAAAAGATAATGAAAGGATATGATGAGAAACTTATTGAATGATGGTATATTTGAAAAATCAGACTAAATAAACAAAGGTAGAGAAAAGCAATTCTGTAAAACAAGACTCAATTTAATCAATGACCAGTCAATTATTCAGAAACAAAGACAAACAAAGCTTGAAATCAGAAGGTAAAGAGGGAAGTACTAAGAAATGAGGGTTAAAAAAAAAAACAGAATTAATTGAAAATCTGTACAAATTGGCATCTTCCACTCGACTCTCCATTTCTTCATCCCATCCTCATGCATTTAGCTTTAAATTCCAGGTAAAAACCAACTAACCAGCCGAAAACACAGTAATAAGTAAGCAAACATATATATGTAAAAAATCTACAAAAAATTTAAAAATAAATTAACAACTTGAAAAAAATTTAGGATTCTGGCACTGGAGATCAAAGTCACATTCATTTGAGGTTTTTCAGACAACTTACATCTTAATCAAAGGCTATTAATTTCCCAGCCAAGTCAACTGACACTTAATTAACTACCAATGTTCTTATTTACAAGAGAGACTTTGCTGAAAATAGACCTACATAAATAGGAATGTGGGAAATCTACATACGTAGGAGCAGAAGAAAACCACAATAGCCACCTGGAAAAAGTCAATCTATAAAAATCAGATGTATGAAGAACATTAAAAGCTTGAAATATAAAAACCAAGATAGACAAAGATTAGAACTGACTCTGGAGGAAAGAAACATTTATCAAGAAAATACAAGATAATTTAAAAATAATGTCATAATACTAAGAGTAGCAAATAGCTCACTAATAAAGTTCCTATTTTTAAAAAGTGGTACTTTGATTCATGTGCTAATTTGTAGTACAAGTCTTAGAGGCATCCTTACCCGTTCTCTTTTTCTTATATTCTCATATGAATCCCAGCAAATCTTATCATTTCTACTTAAAAATATATTCAGAGTCCAATTACTTCTCATAAGCTCCAGAAAAACCACCCTATGTAAGATACCATTATCCCTCCAGTGGACCATTTAAATGACCAGTTGGCATTTGGGTAACAGTATCTGCTTTCCATAATATGTTCTCTCATCTCAAGTTAATTGTAGAGAAGCATTTTCTGATTAGACACAGATAAACTGAATTACTCTAGTTTATGTGATGGGAAATACAAGCTTAAAAGTTTTGAATACGATGTTGCTATGTAACTAGGGTATAAACCAGGTGAGTAAGTGAAATACTTTTACTGGCTGAATAGAAATATATTAGGAGAGAAGGCAAAGGAAAAACATGTTCTACAGAAATTCAAATACATCATATATAAATGAAGAAAAATGGAGCAGAATAGTCAAGAGATTTTTCTAATCAGAACTATATAATGCATAGATAGATTATTTGGCACCATCATGGTCAAATTATGTACAGTGAGTTAAAGGTTATACACACAGAGATGATAATATTTCAAAAAGCATCAACAAAACAGGGAAATGCTAGATTTACATCATAAAGGATGCACACCTTGCTGAGCTTTAAGCAGAACAGAAGAAATGCATTTGCATGAAAAATTGAAAGACACTCTTGTCAATATGAGCAAAGTGATGTGGAAAATTGGAATAATTATCTGGATAATTCAGGGCAAAAATGCTAATGAGGTAAAAGAGTTCTTTACAACTTGATTTATCTAGGTCAGCTGTCTACATTTATTAAATTAACTAGACAATTATTCAAGTCTTCATTTTTCTCAAGCTTGAATAGACTTTGGTATTGATTCCTTGTTTGTGGGTTGAAGCAGAAGAGCCTTTGCTGCATTATTGACATTTCCATATTGGATATAGATAATATTCATTTTGAATCTCAGCATGTACTCAATTATAGTTTAAGAAATACATGCAATATAGTTAAATACTTATACTGTGGTTAAAATAGGGTGGGTAAATACCAGTTTTCAGTTTAGACTCATAGTAAAGCGTTGTCTCAAGCATAAAGCAAGTTCATTTTATAAGTCTTGCAAATGCTTGACAAAATCACTTAAGATAGAGCTCTGTGTGTTTCAAGTGAAAACTTGCAGAATTTTGATTCAGTTACTTAAATATTATCAGTTTGATTATTAAATTTATCTTTTTACACAATACAAATATTGAAAGGCTTTCTTTTGAGAATTTTTTTTAGGGGTAAATGGATTATAATCATATGTGGCTTCTCCAGATATGTGTAAGAAAACAATGAAGCAGAAACAATAATAATATTTGGAAATAACCACTTAACATGTGACAATTTCAAGCTCATGTATCACAAGTAACTGTAAGGCATACATTTTATTTTAAAGACTTGTGTACTGAAACTGAAAGATGGAAGATAGATCTTAAATTCAAATTTCCAAAGACCCTTTCACTGGAATTCAATCAGGCAGCAAAAGATTTTCCCCAACCCTGTTCAGACAGTTAAGAAAATAACATTAATACAGTGAGGCACCACATAAAGATGTTTTGGCGAATGATGGACAGCATATATGATGATAGTCCCATAATATTATAATGAAGCTGAAAATTCCTTATCATCTAGTAACACTGTAGCCATCTTAATGTTATAGGGCAATGCACTGCCTTTCTATTTTTAGATATGTTTAGATACACGAATAATTACCACTGTATCATAATTACCTACTGTTCAGTACAGTTTGGTAGCCTAGGGGCAATAGTCTATACCTTACAGCCTAGGTGTATAGTTAAGTTATACCATCTAGGCTTGTGTGGGTACACTCCATGATGTTCAAACAATGAAAAAATTGCCTAACATTTCTCAGAATGTATCCTTTTCATTAAGCAACATATGATTGAGCTTTATGGCTTGACAGACACTGCAAAACAAATGCATGCTTGAAAATATCATTTATAAAGAACTCTTATCTCAGGTATGGTCCACATAATGTATTACCTTAAGATATGTAAGCTGGGAATTTTTTTACAATGCTGATTATGATGAATAAACCCATAAAGCATAGTTTTACAACCTTGGTGATATTGATATTTTGGGCCAGATAATTAATTCTTTGTTGTGGGGGCCTCTCTTGAGCATTGTAGGATATTTAGCAATAGCATGCCTGGTCTATTCCATTAAATGATAGTAGGACCCTTCCCCCTAAATATGACAACTGAAAATGTCTCTGGTTATTGACAAATGTCCCCTAATCACCGCCACAGAGGCTACAACAGGTGTTAATCTCAGCACTGCTATACCTACACAACCACTCCAAACCCCTTGTAATCAAGTACAGAATTAGCAATTCCAACTAAATAAGGGCATGTTGCTCTCAGAGGTTGCAGCTTTTCAGCTTTGTCTTAGATAGAGGACATATTTAAAAACTGAAAGGGAAAATGTGGTTCATGGTGACTCAGTCCTTTAATTGTCTTAAACCCTCAAGGGACCTCCCAAAGAAAACAGTAAATCCAACTCTGGGTATTGGGGCTTACAGCCATTTTGAGTGAAAGAAACCCTCCTGCTGGGAGATCTCTGGTCAAATTGGGAGTATTATATTAGTTAAGGCTCTGCAAATAGAGTGGCTTTCTGCCAATGCTTGGATTTTCCCATAAGATCAAAAGCCTGAACTCTAGAATTCTTAAAAAGAAATTACCAGAGACCCATACTAAAGTCTGAATGGAGTCATTAAGGATGCCTGATTTCCTAGAGTTTCTGTCATCTCTTGCTAAGGCTGTTGCTTTTTCCAATGACAAAAGTCTGTAAAAAACAACAACAACAACAAAAACAACACAAAAAACCTGACCTGTTTAAGTGTTGACAACTGGCTCAAAAGCCAACATTTGTTTTCCTGCAATAAATGCTTCTGTTTGGGAATATCTTGCAGTGAAGCAAGGATTTTTAAAAAATTATAGTCTATGTTTTTACTATTAGAAATTAGAATGCTGGTTGAAAATGCCTGTTAGTATAAAAAACTATCTTTTGTTATTTAAATTGTTCATATCAAATGGCATTAATGAAGACTTTTCTCTCTTCTGATTAATTAGATAAATCGAAAATAATTTTTAAAATGTTTTATATAGAGAGGCCAAAACGAAAACAAAACATTGAGAACAGGATTTCTCAGCTGCAACACTATTGATATTTTTGGAGCAGATAGCCATTTTATTCTCTTAACTATTTTGCAGAACAGCAATTTATAATTTTAATAAAGTCCAATTTGTCAGTCAGGGTTTCTTTCATTTATGGATTTTTGCTGTTGTATCTAAAAAGTCATTGTCAAACCTGGGATCACCAAATTTCTCCCTATGTAATCTTCTAGGAGTTTTATACTTTCACATTTTACAGTTAGGTCTCTACTCCATTTCATATTAATTTTTGTAAAAGGTGTGAAATCTGTGTCCAGATTCATTTTTTTGTGCATGTGAATGTCCAGTTGTTCCATCCCAAGTTGTTGAAAACATTATCCTTTTTCCATTGAATTGCCTTTACTCAGTTGTCAAAGATCAGTTGACTATACAGATGCTCCTTGACTTATGATAGGATTATGTCTTGATAAACCCATCATGTTAACAATATTGTAAGTAAAAAATGAATTTAGCCAGTCGTGGTGGCTCATGCTTATACTCCCTCACAGTGCTTTGGGAGGCTAGGTGGGAAGATCACTTGAGGCCAGAAGTTCTGGACCAGTCTTGGCAACACAGCAAGACCCTATCTCTATGAAAAAAAATTCTGAAAAAATTAGGCTAGTTTGTTAATTCAGCATGGGCAATAGAGCTAGACCCTGTTTTCAGCAAAGAAAAACATGCGTTTACTACCTTGATAAACCCATTGTAAAGCTGAAAATATTAAGTCAACATTGCAAGTAAGAGATCATCTGCTCTGTGTGAGTCTGTTTCTGGCCTCTGTTCTGTTCCATTGATCTACTTGTCCATTCCTTTGACAATTCCACACTGTCGTAATTATACTAGCTTTACATAAGTCTTGAAATCAGGTACTGTCAATTTTCTAACTTTATTCTCCTTCTGTGGAGTGTTAGTTATTATGGGTCTTTTGCCTTTCTATGTAAACTTTAAATTGGTTTGTAGAAATTCATGAAATCACTAGCTGGGATTTTGATCAGGATTGCTTTGTAAATATAATTCAAAGTAGAAATAAATGACTTTCCTTTTGTCCTTGTTCATGGAATATCTCTCCATTTGTTTAGATTTTGTTTGATATATTTCATTAGAGTCTTGTAGTTTTCTTTATATAGAACTTGTACATATTTTGTTAGTTTTTGTTAGGTTTTAAAACCATGTTTTGTACTTAACAAATATTTGAGCATTTTTCTGTATCTTTTTGTTGTTGATTTCTATGCTAATCCCATTTTGATCATAGAACTTGCTTTAATAATTGTATTTTTATTAATTTGCTAAGTTTTATTTAATTTATAAAACCATTCACTGAAAACCTAGCAAATTATGTATTATTTTTAATTATGCAGGAAACATTTATAAAGGGAGACCACAATTTCCTTTAATTTTGTTATTTTTGGGGTTCATTGTTCTCTGGAATCTGTAGGTTTAGATCTTTTGCCAAACTTGGTATGTTTTCAGCCATTATTTTTTTTAAATAGTGTTTTGTGTATGCACCACACTACGTTTTCTTTTGACTTTATGATGACATATAGTCTATATCTATTGAGGTTTTCCCACAGGATACTGGATCTTTGTTAATTATTTTTCTATTTGTCGCATTAGATTTTTCATATTGCTCTCTCTTCTATTGCAACTACTTTCCTCTGTCATCTTTAAATTCACCATTAAGTCCATTAATTGAAGTTTTCTTGTAATTTTGTGGTATATTTACATTTTTCAGCTACAAAATTTTCACTTGATTCTTATTTTTTCTATTTCTTTCACTGAGACTTTGTAACTTTACATTTATTTTTAGAGTGTTTATGACTACTTGTTAGAGTACTTTCTTAACTCATTAAAGTCTTTGTCTAAATATTTCAACATCTGTGAAACCCCAGTGTTGGTAATTGTTTTTGTTTTTCTCATTCGAGTTGAAATTTTCTCAATTCTTCATATTCTGAGTAATTTTGTATAATATTGTATATGGTTTAATGTTATGTTATGCTATTTATATAGAATATTGATATTTTTGTTTTGTTAGAAAGCAATATTTTTGCTTTGCAAACAATTGACCAAGTTGGGCTCAGACTGAAAGCTCCAACCAGCATTCCCTGAGTTGTGATTCTAGTATCAGTTTAGTTTTCCAACCATTGCAATGCCAATTTTAATCGATTCCATACATTCACCAAGTCTGGGTGTTGGGTGATGTTCTGTCAAGCCAGTTTTTAAATTCTCTGTATGCTGTCTAAAGTCAGAACCACTAATGCTCAGCTCAGAGGTGAATTTGTAAACAAATTTAAAAAGTTTTTCTCCTGAGTTAAACAATTTGCACTATTGCTGAGGCATATTCCAGTTTGTGGGGCCTACCCTTTTCTTGTACTTGAGACAAAATCTGGATGTCAATTTATCCCATTCTGCTTCACATTTCCTGAAACTACAACCATATTTAAGACTAAGAAGTAGGAAGATAGAGAGGAAGAAAAAAGCAAATGGGCATTTTCCCCATCCTCTAATGCCTACATTTGTTATTATAAGGACTCTTTCTTTTGCATAGGTATGTAAAGAAATAGATCAGGGAGGTGCTGGCAAGATGGCCTAATAGGAATAGCTCCCGTCTGCAGCTCCCAGTGAGACCAATGTAAAAGGTGGGTGATTTCTGCATTTCCAACTGAGGTACCTGGTTCATCTCATTGGGACTGGTTAGACAGTGAGTGCAGCCCACAGAGGGTGACCAGAAGCAAAGTGGGGTGTTGAAGCTCAAGGGGTTGGAGAACTCCCTCCCCTAGCCAGGGGAAGCTGTGAGGGACTGGGCTGTAAGGGATGGTGTTATCCAGCACCAATACTATGTTTTTCCTACGGTCTTCACAACCTGCAGACCAGCGAATTTCCTCAGGTGCCTACACCACCAGGGTTCTAGGTTTTAAGCACAAAACTATGCTGCTGTTTAAGCAGACACAGAGCTAGCTGCAGTTTTTTTCTATACCCGAGTGGCACCTCAATTGCCAGCAAGATAGAACCATTCACTCCCCTGGAAAGGGAGCTGAAGTCAGAGATCCAAGTGGTCTTTCTCAGTTGATCCCACCCTCACAGAGCCCAGCAAGTTATGATCCACTGGCTTGAAATTCTAGCTGCCAACACAGCAGTCTGAAGTCAACCTGTGACACTTGATCTTGGTTGTGGGAGGGGTGTCTGCCACTACTGAGGCCTGAGTAAACAGTCTTCCCCTCACAGTGTAAACAAAGCCACTGGGAAGTTCAAACTGGGTATGGAACCCACTGCAGCATGGCAAAGCTGCTGTAGCCAGACTGCCTGTCTAGATTCCTCCTCTCTGGGAGGGTTTCTCTGAAAGAAACGCAGCAGCCCCAGTCAGGGGCTTATAGATCAAACTCCCATCTCCCTGGAACAGAGCACCTGGGGGAAGGGGCAGCTGTGGGCACAGCTTCAGCAGACTTAAATGTTCTTGCCTGCTAGCTCTGAAGAAAGAAGCAGATTTCCTAGCACAGTGCTCGAGCTCTGCTAAGGGACAGACTGCCTCCTCAAGTAGGTCCCATCCCCCGTTCCCCCTGACCGGGAGACACCTCCCAGCAAGGGTCGACAGACACCTAACACAGCAGCACTCCAGCTGGCATCTGGCAGGAGTCACTTGGGATGAAGCTTCCAGAGGAAGGAGCAGGCAGCAATCTTTGCTGTTCTGCAGCCTCTGTTGGTGATACTCAGGCAAACAGGATCTGGAGTGGACCTCCATCAGATGGCAGCAGACCTGCAGAAGAGGGGCCTGACTGTTAGAAGGAAAACTAACAAACAGAAAGCCACAGCACCAATATCAGTAAAAAGGATGCCCACTCAGAAGCCCCATCCAAAGGTTACCAACATCAAAGACCAAAGGTAGATAAATCCACAAAGATGAGGAAAAACCAGCACAAAAAGCCTGAAAATTCCAAAAACCACAATGCCTCTTCTTCTCCAAAGGATCACAACTCCTCACCAGCAAGGGAACAAAACTGGACAGAGAATGAGTTTGACGAACTGAAGCAATGGGGAAAGGATTCCCTATTTAATAAATAGTGTTGGGAAAACTGGCAGAAAACTGAAACTGGATCCCTCCCTTACACCTCGTACAAAAATTAACTCAAGATAATTAAAGACTTAAATGTAAGACCTAAAACCATAAAAACCCTAGAGGAAAACCTAGGCAATACCATTCAGGACATAGGCATGGGCAAAGACTTAATGATTAAAACACCAAAAGCAATTGTAACAAAAGCCAAAACTTACAAATGGGATCTAATTAAACTAAAGAGCTTCTGCACAGCAAAA
>NW_012104776.1:2169318-2185541 GCF_000951045.1 Mandrillus leucophaeus | reverse complement strand
TACACCTTTGTAACAAACCTGCACATTCTGCACATGTATCCCAGAACTTAAAGTATTATTTAAAAAATGCACAAACAAGGATGTACAGAAACAAATAAGTGGTGAAATAAACTATACAACATAAAAAAAGAAATAGATCATAGATAGATGAATGTACAGAGAGATAAACTGTTCGATAGAAAAACCTGATCAATTCAAATATATTTATTCAGTACCTAAATTGAGGAAAGTTTGGGAATATTTTTCCCTTTTGAACAGGGTGTTAAGAAATTTCCTTCTTAGTTTCCTTTTGAAAATGTATTACTTGACCATTTATTTTATGACCAAAACCTTATGCATTTGTATACACAGCTCTCAAATATAGTTTTTAAATTTGCATGTTTGCAAAATGCTCCAGATTTCTTAACATAGTCCTTTCATTAGTCTATCAAAGAATGTTTGTAGATTAATGGCTACAACTCAGCATTTCAAATGACTTTCTATGCTACAGTAGATTCTGTATGCTACCTCACTGGTGCCTATTTGCTGAAATTAAATCTGATGAGTGTGTAGAGATAGTTTTCCCTGTGCTTTGAGGAATAGAGAGGAACTGTCCCTGCCCTGAAGGCAATTGCAGTCTACTAATTTACATAATCACACACAGAAACTGTGATTGAGAGTAACGGGTGCCTTAGGAGAGGAATACAGACAGTCTGTGAGCTGTTCAGAGGAGAGGCTTTGATTTCAAGATAAATAGGAATGCTAGACTCATGGTATTTCATTCATTTAGTTTTTATCAAATAATTGTTGAACACTTATTATGCATTTCAGCACTGAGATCAGTGGTGAACAAGACATACACTTGTTTTATGAACTTACATTCCAGTACACAAGGGCAAATAATAAACATAAAAACCATAACAGAGTGATACAGGGAGCAATGAATGCTGTTCAAGATGAGGAATAACACAGCTTGAGGAATAACACAGCTTGAGGAATGGAAATCATGTTTTTATGAGAGAGAGGGGCTTTCTTTAAGACTAAATGAATGATGTGTTTTAGGAGATTATATTTAAATTACATGAAGTTATATTAGGAGGGAGAGGGAAGAGTTAGTATGAAAGGCCAAAGGTAGAAGAAGAAGAAGATGCTCATAGATGAGAGAGAAGATAGCAGGAAATGGAGTCAGAGAAATGGGTCTGGGTCAGCTTACCAAGATCATAGTACCTGTGGTTAGGTGTTTGGACTTCATTCTGAGTGCCATTACCTTTGAATGATTTTATTTATATGTCTGAGCAGATACACATGGACACTATTGCCCTAGACAAGCATACTTCTTTTATGTATTTGCTGTACTTGTCTGCTTGATTACTTTTACTCTCACTATCTCTCCTCAGAAGAGGCCAATATAATAAGGTAATTAAGAACTCGGTCTTTGAAATAGATACACGTGGGTTCAAACTTTGACTGTGACCTTGTTAGCAGAGAGGTAGTTTGGGCTTTGGTCAAGCATCTTCACCATGGACTTCTTATCTGTAATGTGAGAAATGTAATACTTCACAGAATTTTTGCCAGAAACAAATTTTAAGATAATTAAAGCATACTTAAAAATAACATGTATAAAATTTATGGTATTTATTATTACATTATTGTAAAATGTTCTTCCCTTCATTACATCTTTCAAAGGTTTTCTCCAAGATGTAGTCCCCAAGTGAAATCAATCTCCCTCTTATCTGCTTCCAACTTTTATCTTTACTTAAAATTGCTACACTAAATTATAGAATATGATATAGTGTGAGTAGTTATTTGTCCCACTATAACTTAAGCTACTTAATGGTGATGACCACATTTCACATCATGATAACACCTGTACCAAAATATGCAGAAGGTACATTTAGCAAGCAAATAAGTAAGTTTATTTAATTTTGGTGAACAAATAGTTGACATGTAGATATTAATATATTTAGATATTTATATTTCTTTTATCTATTGAGAGGTGTGTCTTAGATAAAAATATAGCCTATGTTTATTATCAAAATTGTCACTTCTTTAGCTGAATTTTTCTTAATGAATGCACTCACTATGCAGTTCCTTTAAGCAGTGAGCTCATCATGACATACACGCTTTTGTAGTGGTCAGAAAAACTTCATTTAGACATCACTTTTGATTTGAAAACTATTTGTACATCAACTTTCAGGTATACAGATAAAACGAGATTGTTGAGGTAGGTCTCAATAATATCATGATTCATTTATGAAAAGATATCTTTGTTTGGAAATTCTGCGTGCAGAATCCTTTGGAAACATTAAAATGCAAATATCAACCAACCTCTGAGGAGATAAATTAAATAATGAACTGTTTAGGTATTTAGAGAAGCAGACTTGGCAAATCTTTCTGAGATAATGATAAAATGTGTGTGATTACTTTATTTGTTTTTATTTAAGCTATGTTAAATGTCAAATATTACTTTAAGGATATTATTTCAAAAAGCTCCAGGAGCAATTCTCTCTTTAAAAGTCAAGATCCCTAATGTCAGAGAAGATTTAATAATAAATCTTTATGCCATTAAGTGCCCATAGTAATAGTTTAAATTCTAGACATCAAATAATTTTATTAAACCCAAGCTCACAAACTCAAAAGTTACATTTTATGTAATTGTTCAATAAAACATAAACTTGCAATTGATAATTGCATGACTTCATATACCACATAGGTAAGCTTCTACCAGAGACTGAAGAAACTGTAGCCTGGAAACAAATACAGATGATGAAAGAGTTGGTAAGTTTATAGATTCTTTACTAAGAAAAAGGGGGATATTCTATTGATGTTAGTGTTAATTGCTAAAACATGACTATAAGCTTAAAATGAGCTGAGTAGCCTATTAATTATAACTTCACTCACATTTTGTCTTGCTTATGTCCATTTTCAAAGTTTGTTACCCTTAAATATCAGCCTTTGAACAATTGATTTCTGAAGGCGGAATTTACTAGTATATAGAATGCAGAAGCTCGCTTTCTGGAATCTCCATACCCCGTTTTCTCTGTCAATTCATTCTCTCTGCAAACATTAGCATGTTTATTATTTCTTTGTGTTGATGAAAGGGAACATTTTGAACCGGCTTCCTACTTGCAAATCTTGCTTCAAAGAGGGATGTTTAGTTTGTCTCACCATGACATTTCTTGATATTTGGGAACATCAAATATGACCTCAGGAGTAGCAGCTATTTCGGTTAAACTATATTTCATGTCTCTTGAGCTACAAAGGCACTTTGTCTCAACTTAGGATATATTTAGATGGGACATAGATAACTGCGACCAAATAAGGCAGCCTGAGGGGTTCCAAAATTTGGGATTGGATGATTATTGTGAAGTTGTATGAGTGGAGAAAAATAGTAAACATTAGGTGTTGGAGGAAAAGCCACACACAGAGGTGTGACACTGAAAGTCTAGATCTAGTCCAACAGTAAGTGCCGGTGTCAGTGATTGGATTATTGTAAAGTAACAAAGGTGGAGATCACTGAAGACCTGGAGGTAGAGTAGATAGCTAGCCTTCAAGCAATATACCCACAGCCAGTGACCTTGGTTTGCTAATTCACTTGTTTACTACTGAATATTTACTATTTGCCAGATCCTATAATAGTACCTCAAAAGATTGTTGTCAGCAAGGTGGACATGATATTTGCCTTCACAGCAGCAATGGTTTAGGGAGGAAAATAAACATAAATTATACATATTTATTACATAACTAATTGGTGTGAGAGTATTTTGAATAAGTGCCATACTGTGCTATGAGACCATATGGCAAGAAAATATAACCTAGTCAACAGAATTATAGAAAGCTTCCCTGAGGAGGTGATATTTAAGCAGCCTCCAATCTGTAGGAAAGAGGCTGTCAAGTGTAAGACAGGGATGATTCCATAGAGATTGGGCCACTAGGTCATTTTTAAGACACAGATTCAGGAATGGGATAGGCGGAAGCCAAGTTTATAAAAATTGAAGCAGAAGGACAAAGTCAGTCCAGCTGTAGGAATGATTTGATGCCAAGCCAGAGAACAAGGTTAATATAATTTAGAATCTTTTGTCCTTGCTCTCCTGTCTTTACACAATTGCCTTACATCTCCATTTCTAACCACCTTAAACTGAGAATTAATCTTAGACACTGGAAGAATGATGAAATTAAATGACTTCAGCTTTAGGAAGAGGAGGGTGCAACAGTCTTGGATATTCTAGCATCTACGGAGAATTTTTTTTGTTACATGTGAAAGACATTATCCCTCTACAATCCATGGTATGAGGACAAAGAGATACTTAGGGTGTCCTACTATTCTAATCAGTTTTTTAAAAGTCAAGAAATGTTTATTGAGTGGCTATGATGTGTCAGACACTGTGCTGTTCTTTGGGGGGATATAATAGTAAACAAAATTAGTTTTTATTTTGAGATATTTATACTCTAGTACAGGAGACAGTCATTACAGTAGACTCCAACATGTGATATTATAGGATTGGGTTCTAAAATCTCACACAGAAAGACAAATAATCTAGACCTACAGTGTCAAGAAGAATTTCCTGGTGAAAGTAAGTTTGCATTGAGATAATTAACAAATAAATAATAGATGATTATTGAAACAATAGGGTTACCCAGGAGAATTCATGGAGTGAAAAGGAAACAGTGCTAAGGAAGGTTAACAAAAGGAAAGGAAAATGGCTTTGATGAAAATGGCTTTTATAAAATAGATGGAGTGAGGAAAGCTAAAAAGTTGCCTGTGAAGGATTAACATGAAGACTAACAGTATAGAAAAATGTGTGTGTTTCCTCAGTCACTGTAGGTTGTAGAACATTTGGGGAAGGGCCCCCTGCTTGTCAGTCAATACTGGTCATGGTTGACATACATAGTGTCTAAACTACCTCAGATGCCAAGGTTAGGTGCTGTTGATTTGTAATAGAGGATGTTTGCTTTCAGTTGTTTAGTCTCTAAAGGCATCAATCACATAGCCCTTTTCTACTGAGATCTTGCCATACCCACATGCTATGGGATTCAGAAAACATTTGTGCCTTTCACAGTTTTGGAAGGAAAATTCTCTGAAACTTTCCCATTTATAAATTTTTGCTTTTCCCATTCTTTTCCTTCTGAGATAATTTTGTATAATTCCATGAATCTTACAAGCAAATATTGGAAAGGACTTACCTTTTGACATCTGGGAATATCTTCTTTGGACCTAAATACTCTGCAGTTTCTGAGTGGAAAGAAAAAATTGACCATCTTGTTGGAATTAGATTGTTTATAGCAACCTGAGCAAAATCCAAGTTAATATCTCAATAAATCATCCTGCCCCGCCACATTAGTCATCCTTTGTGCAAGTTTCATGTCTTCCCTATACTTTACACTGTTGACCTTTGTTTTTCTGTGGAATTTAGGGACGACTTATTATTTTCATTAAACTACATTTCATATATATTAAAGACAATTTGACCATTCCAATCGCATATGTTCAAAGTCCACCCCCTTTAAGGATTATATTTCTCTAGTAATTTCTGTTTTGTGGTGTGAAATCCCCTAAATTTCTCTTCTCTTAAAAATATACATAGTTCCTATGCACTGAAAGCACTAACAAGTTTAAATAATTACTGTGTGGACTCAGCACAGTTTTATGTTCACCTAAATTAATTAACTATGTAGACATTTTGAATAAAAGGAAGATAGAGACTTGTTTTTTTTTTGTTTTTTTTGTTTTTTTTTTTTTTTTTTTTTGAGACGGAGTCTCGCTCTGTCCCCCAGGCTGGAGTGCAGTGGCTGGATCTCAGCTCACTGCAAGCTCCGCCTCCCGGGTTTACGCCATTCTCTTGCCTCAGCCTCCCAAGTAGCTGGGACTGCAGGTGCCCACCACCTCGCCCGGCTGGTTTTTTGTATTTTTTAGTAGAGACGGGGTTTCACCATGTTAGCCAGGATGGTCTCGATCTCCTGACCTCGTGATCCACCCGTCTCGGCCTCCCAAAGTGCTGAGATTACAGGCTTGAGCCACCGCTCCCGGCCGAGACTTGGTATTTTTAACCGTAACTGAAGAAGCAGCTGCTACCACTATAGGAAATTCATCTAAATGCAATCTCTGAGGAAGTTAGATACACTCATTATTATAAGGAAGACTTTTCTTGTGTGTACAGAAGTCTTTAAAGAAATCAGTCATTTCTCAGGAACTGTCTTATCCTTTAGTTTATCTGCCTATACTGCACCACTACTAAACTTATAGAAGATGGTATTTCTGAGGTGAATAATTTGCTTTTTTCTCTTTGGGTTTCTGAACATGACGAGGTTGTATAAGTTCACTGACATTTCTGTTTTCTTCTAATAGCCTCTTCAATTTCTTCTGCCTTAGAATAGGATAATAATAAACAAACCTATTCTGTGTAATTCATTTGCCACAAGAAAGTTTTGAACAAATACACCCCAGTAATTTGAAAAACAATTAATAATTTCCAGCCACTGGAAAGTGGTCACATCATACTAACAGACATGTTTAGTTCAGCTGGCACGATCATTTAATTTAACCATTCAATTTAAACTACTTGTCAGTGTTAAAAACCTCAGATTCCACGTAAAAAAAAACTCTGAAGATTTAAACTAGTATTAAAAATAAGATTTGGCGTGGTGTTTTGATAAATATGGATTTGAATATGGCAAGAGTAAATTGGAGCTGAGTATCTCCATTTAAACAGAACACTTCCATTCTGTGTGGTTCAGAAAGAAACTGGCTTAGCTATCATGGTAAACTACTTTTAACAGTAGACTATCAAAAAATGAAAACAACAGCAAAACCTTGTCACTTGGTTTACGGTGAGGATTAGTGTTTGTAAATCCACCTTTTCATCTCTTCATAATGATCCTAACTAAAGCTCTGAGACATCCCTCATGGAATTCTTATGTGTCAAGAATATAATTTGAAAACCTTTGTATTGGTAAATATTCATGCAAATAAAAATAAAACCACCAGTTTGCATTTCACATGTTGTTTGGAAAAATACCCAAGGACCTTTAAAGCAATGTTTCATGCTGAATTGTATGTGAAATACTATTCCTATCCTATAGGTCTTAGCACCTCTATAGTGACTTTCTCTTATGGCACAATAGTAGATTAGAGCTGTCTTTGTTCTTTCTTGCTTCATTTATTTCTATAGCTCAACACTTGTAATTTTGATTTTTGTATACACTATTGAGCTAAAATATGCCCATCAAGAGATCAGATATCTTATTTACTAAGATATTTGCTGAGTCATTTGTTTCCCACCATCCAAAACAGGTTTTGTGCTTTGAGCTACATGAGAATATAACTTCATAATTCAGGATCTAAGCTTGGTCTAGTGTGCACAAGAGAAATATTCTGTCTGAGGTCACTATGATGAGTTTACATTGAAAATGTGTGCACATAAAAAGTGGAAACCAGCTTGCTGATTCCTGTGTTATTCTTCATCTATGTTTTACAGTATTTTAAATTATATATCTACATAACAGTGCTGCAGATTTCAAGTAACTTTTATATTTTTCCTATTTCTGTATTTAATATTTTCCATCTTATCTCTAATTGATATAGTCTAGGAGAGCTTTGTTGTTTATGTTTGTATTATGAGACTTTCAGGGAGAAGGAGTTATGAAGAATCTAACAAACACATAAGTACAGAACATAAGAATGTGCTGCTACTGGGTTTTGGCCTTTTTATAACCTTGCAATATCTAAACTCCCTTTTTCTTCCTGCCTTTGGCCAAGAGAGCAGATGGATAATTACACCCCTCAAAAGATAAATTAAAGAAAGAATTTGGACCAACTGGGTGACTGAAATATACTGCTAATGGAGGGTTGTGGAGAAATGGCTAAATAAGAGTCTCAAATGACCTTATTTTCCTCCTGGTGACAGTGCTTTTCAGATTAAAAGCTGTTTTCTTTTATTGAAATAGAATAGGGCCAAACATTGAACCTGCTTTGTAAGACATACATCAAGAGAGAAAATATTTCACCACAATGACATGACCTGACATTTTAAAGCAGATAACAAATGACATCTTGTCAATGGCATCAATTTATTATTCCCTCTCTTGTACCTTGGTGCCACAGCAGGATACACATTCCTTTTAATCATGGGACTGTGTTAAACAAATTTTTACCAGCAGAGAGTATAAAATGCCCCTCATCGTTTCCAAGTATCCTGACCTCTTGGTTTTCCCCACTGTAGCATATAAAGACAAAGGTTATGCTAAATTTTTCATCATTTTATTCAATTTCAGATCCAATTATGTGAGAGTCTTCCATCACTTACATGGGTGTATATGCTATAACACGAAGTGCCGCACATTAATCAGACTCTTTCTATCCAGCAGGCACCAGTGCTAAATCACATTACTCTAAAAAAAAAAAAAAAAAAAAAAATACATGAAATAGATGCAAATGTACAGAGACGATGCTCCCTTTTGTCACAATAGGAAGTGACTTGTGAGGGTGGCCTTCCCATGAAGACCAAGAGAGTCTCAAAGTGCATTTTGTTTTTTATGTTTTCAACCACATTCATACCCTAAAAGGAGCCTCTTCTCCCACTTGCTTGAATATCCCTCTGCCAGTTTATATCATAGAGTCTACTACTTTGAACACTGCCCTGGGCAATGACTTTCTAGTTGAACTATTGTAACTAATCGGCCTGTAAGCTGAAAAATGACCTGCTTGACATTCACTCAGTCTTTTCAGCAATGAAAAGTCTCACTTTCTTTCAAGTCTCTTTCAAGCATACAGAACCAAGACCTTAAATGCTGAATATTCCTAACTGATGACATTAAATTTGTGGGTCTGAGAGAGATAGAAAGGATTATATGACAAAGCAGTCTTAATGTTATTTGGAATTAATAGCATTTTCTTAAGATTATTTGAAATTGTATTTAGGCTGCAGTTTCAGACACCATCATGAAGATGAGTTACATTTGGTTTCAGAAGAAATATACAAAAAATACACCATGAAAGTTAAATAAATGTCTTACTGAAAAGCTGATAGAAAAGACTAGAAAATTTTCCATTTACACAATATGGGACGAGGCCTGTAGTCTAAGACAAACAAGAATTTAAATACCACTGCAACAGCTTTCTAATTATGTGAGGTTGGGGAAGTTACATAACCTTTTAAAGTCTCAATTTGTTCCTTTACAAAACAGTCGTAACATTATTACCTATCTTATAGAATTTGAGAGGATTAAATGAGCTAATATGTATAAAACATCAGGCATGGTGGCTGGCAGTGCTAAGCACTCAATAAATATTAGTTTTCATTATTATCATCATGAAATTCTAAGGCATGCCTAGAATAAAACGAAATAAAACAAAACAAAAGGTAGTTGTTACCCTGACTTCTGGGAACTGATTGGGAGAATCATCTCACTTGCCCTAAGTTCTAATTGAGGATTTAGAAGTTTTGTTGGAGAAAATATCATAATCACACAGAAGGAAGTCTTTCCTAGGAAAATTTCAATAGACTGATAACCTGCAGAACAAGTTAAAATCAGTGTTCTTCAAAAGTTAACTAAAAATAGTCAATGTAGAGGTATCAATGCCATTCCATATCAATGAGTGGCATTTTTACTCCACATAAGAAACACTTAAAAGGTTTTAGAAATCTATGCATTTTTAGGAACACTGGATCGATCTTCCAGCTTTGACTTTAAAAATGTGTAAGAAATACGTAGACCTTAATTCACACAGATGTAGACTCTAGAAGTCTGACGTGATGGTTTCATTGATTCCAGGTTTACAAAATGATCTGAAATTGTTATAATTTTTTTAGTTTCAATTCTAATATTTTGTTGTACAATGAATTGATTTGGGGAGAGGAAGTACATGTAAAACAAAATTTAAAAATATTTTAGTAACTCATTATAAATTAGCTTGATCTATCCATTATAGCCCTAAAGAAATGAAGGTGCTAAGTTTCACATTATTCACTCTTTTGTGGATGTAACATATACTCTTATCCTTATACTTCTAGTTTTCAGAACAAAAGGGAAAATCCTGAAACCAAATAACTGGGTGACCGTGAACTAAAAGATTTCTTACCTTAAGCTACACAATTCAGAAACAAGTGATCATACATTAGTTGAATCAAAAAATGAAAACTTTCATTTTAACTTGTTTCTTAGGCTGCCTGTTAAAAGGCTAGGAATTTTTAAGTGTATTCCAAGTTGCACATGGGCATTCCTCACATAATTTCGATTCAACTGATCCTTTCACTAGAAATATTTATATAGGCATGTATGTAATTGAAATATTTCAGAGTGTTTTTACTTGTTTTTATTAACTGTTGCTTTGCGATAGTGAGCATTATTTACCTGGGTTAATAAGAGTGCATAGACTATGAGGCAAGATAGACAAAGGATTAAGGATAAAAGAATTATTGAATTTCAATTGAGGTATAGTTTATGTAATTTATGTTTACTTACACTTCATACTGAATATAGAAAAAGGACAATAAAATTATTATTGTTTTCCTATAATAAACCTTGATATGCTCTACATTTTTCAGTGGTATGGCTTTTTTCTTATAAATTAGATTTTGTAACTTAGCTTCATATTTTTCCTCATTCCTATTCTTATTTACCTAATGTATTTGTCCTTATTTTCTTTTATTTCTTTCTCTTCCTTTTCATTCCATCTGAAACAAGGAACGTTCAGTGCCACAAAACCTCACATGGAGATTATTACCATAATCTATTAGCTTGCTTTGCTGATTTGTCTGGTTCTCATTTCAGCCCATATGGCTTATTCTGCTTAGTTTTACCATTTGTTAAAGTCATCAGTGGATACATATTAAGTACAGACTTGTATTTTAGACAATGGAATGATCAGAAATACAGTTTGTAGGCCTAATTTATACTGTTAAGTTAGATAATATTTAATAAAAGGATACACGATAGTATATGAAAATAACTGGCTAATGAAAAACGTTTGTTACGTTTTACTACAACAGTGTCTTCAATGAGGAGGAGAATGAGAAAAGCCTACTAAGATGAAGTGGCACTAAAATAAGCCTAAGGACTTTGACAATTAGAGTAGAATCGGGAGTCCATTCTGGGGAAGATGGTGAGAAGAAGGCATGAACAAAATAAAGGGGCAAAAATATGTTGTACCCCAGGAACAAAGTGAGCTGACCAACTGGCTGGCATAGGGTAGTTGGACCAACTGAGAGTTAAATAGGTACAGCTTTGGATACTAACTAAGGAGACCTGGACGTTATTCTATAACCAACTGAAATATTTGTATTAGGAAAATTTCATACCCAGAATCTTGTTTTGGTTTAATTAAAGAGAGGAAAGAATAAAGAGGGGGAGATAAATTAGGGAAAACATTAGCATTTATTCAGCATCTCCTATAGTTTTGATTAGTTTATCAAATATTACTGAATTAGGGAATGAAGCTACAAATGTTAATATGTGATTGTCCTTTCTCGTTAGAAAATCACAAATTAATGAAACAGCAGACATATTATTTTAATGTACTGGCACTTCTGCAGTAGAATCATGTACGTAATATGTTCCTGAAACATACTTGTGTGTTGCAGAATTACATATTAAAAAAGAGGGCTTAAAGGAAAAATAAAATTGTGCAGACTATGCAAGGCCTATGTAACTTTGAAACCAGAGCACTAAAAAAAAAACAAAACAAAAACAAACAAACAAACAAAAAAAACAATAACAATCTTAATAAAAACAGGAGCATAGCTGTATCTCCATTATTTACCTGGTGCACTTCACATTTGTACTCAGTAACAAAGTCAAGTAAGCCTTCACAGACTTAATCTTTGGGCTCATGCTTTTTTCCAAAGTCACTGAAAACATTCACTTATAACAGAGACCAGACGCATCAATATTAAAAAAAATCTTACCCCCAAAAATCTGCTCTTTAGCATAAGAGAAGTTACTTTACAGTAATTTCATCTGTAAGTTCAAATTGACTAGATAACTTAATATTGTGGGAAGCATGGCAATTACTGAAGCAACTGACCCCATACCTAAAATAAGTCACTCCTTGGGTTTTCAGGGTTTTTTCCTTAAGCTTTTCATATGTTACTAACATACTTTATGTAATTGTGAGAATGTTTGCCCTTGATCTCTTCAAAAATATTAATAGCCTTTGAAATGTTATGAATGAACCAACACTATATTGACCTCTGCATTATATTAACCTCATTCTCTTACTTAGTAATCACAAATGAGCTGATCTGCTTAAAGAAACATAAATTGTAGGAGAACAGATTAGAATATATATCTTTGGATAGAGGCTAGAAATAACCTCAAGGTAACATAAAGAAAGGCTATTTGATTTAACTCAATGTCCTTGGGAAGGGATCCTGGAAGAGGTGACATCTTAACAAGTCTTGAGGAATAAGTAATAGTTGATCAGATAAAGATGGTGAGAAGTGAACTCTTAATGGAGAGGAAATTGGAGCTCAGAGAGGTTGCATAAGCTGCCTAAGATTGCAGAACTAGTAAGTTTTTAGAGCTAGTATTTGAGCACAAGCAATCTTGTTTCAAGTGTACAATCTTCATGAACATGCTATATTACCTTTTCTTATGCTTAGTATTTAGAATGTATTTGCATAGATCAGGTGAGGTTTGAGGGTCTGAATTATATCACCAGTTCTAGGAACGGAGAAGACATTATGATTGGAGAAACGTTTAGTAAGCTAGTTATAGAGGATTTGGCCATTGATTCAATATAGAGGTGACAAAGGGAAAATTAGTTTCTGATAAGGGCAATAACTGTTGCAATGGCAACATCACTAACTGAAATTTTGAATAAAAAAAAGAGGAAGAGGTTTTGAAGAAGGGTCTGAAATTCTCTTTTGTACATGCTGAAGTTGCTGGGTCTGTGAAGAGCTGAATGATGAAGTATAGCTTAGTCATTGAGTAAAGAATTATATATGTAGCACTGGAGCTCAAAGAATGAGTTCAAGATTGGAAACGTAAATGTATAATGAGTAATCATTTGCATACAAATGATTGTTCAAAGTATAAAAACACACAAGATTTCACTCCAGAATAGTACAGGTCAACACCTAAGCATCAAGCAGAGGTTGAGTTCACAACAAAGAATATAAAGGAAAGATTCTGGAAGTAGATATGAGTAGGGTCACAAAAGCCAAAAGAAAAGAAAATTCAAGAAAACTGGTGTCTCAGTCCATTGGGCTGCTATAACAAAATACCACAGGTTGGGAGGCTTGTAAACAACAGAAATTTATTTCTCACAGTTCTGGAGGCTGGGAAGTCCAAGATCAGTGGGTCAGCAGAATGGGTGTCTGTCTGAAAACCCACTTCCTGGTTCATAGATGGCCATCTTTTTGCTACAGCCTCACATGATAAAAGTGAAAAGGATCTCTCTGGAGGCTCTTTTGTGATGACACTAATCCCATTGATAAGGGCTCCACTGTTGTGACCTAATCAACTTCCAGAGGCATAATCTCCTAAAACCATCACCTCTGGGGTTAAGATTTCAACATACGAATTTTGGGGAGAAACAAGCTTCTAGTTCATTACCAATGGCAAATGTAAATTCAGTGGAGAGGGCTATTTTAAAATATAGAATTAAGGAAGTATGTAGAGTGAATTTAGAGTATCCTTTAAACAAATTTTATCTCAAAGTACAAAAGAGGGCTAGAATGGTAGCTCTAGTTTAGGTGTTAGGATCCACAAAGGATATTTTAGGATGAAAAAATTCAAATAAGTTTAAAGACTAATGAACAGAACTAAGTGGTCATGTATATTTTGCAGAGAAGAGGCATTATTAATGGAATGAATTCCTAAAGAAGATAGTAGAGGTAATGTGTGGGCATTGAGCAAAGGGAGTGACAGCTCTAAGACAGGGAACAAGGGAATAAGAAAATAGGACATAGACTGTTCAACTTACTAGTCTGAAGGTAGGAAGGAAGATAAGATAAATTAGACCTGGCAGACTCAATTGTGTAGGCCAAGCAGAAGGCAACAATTACACCTGAGACTGAATGAAATAAGAACAGGTAAGATAGTTTATAGTGAATAGTGAAGATTCAAAACTGTTCTTCATAACAAAGGGAAGAAACCAGTTTTAAAAATTAGTAAATTACTGTGGAAAGGAAAGAGCCAATTGTGAGGATAGTTGAAATTATTGACTTTCTAATTAGGTGCCAGATTTTGTGCCTGGTCTTCAGATAAGTTATTTCAGGTTACCCTCACATCAATCCTGCAAGGCAACCATTTTTTATCTCTATTTTACAGATGAGAAAACTTTAAGCTTTGAAAATTTGATGAAGGTCACACAGAAAATCTAACTCAGGTTCATCTGAATACCATAATCTATGTTCGTTGCATGACAGCTAGTCCTGGAAATGGAGAAACCAAATGGTAACCTATGCTGGGAAAATAATAGTGTAAGTGGAGTGGAAATATGTAGATGTAAGCCCAGTAGAAGGAGACTCTTTGATTCAATTTATATGGGAACTGAGGGAAAATACAACACACATATACAAATGCACGTATTTTTGTTGAGGGCCTTGAGAAAATGGTGATGACCTGACATCAGACAGAAACATAGCCAAGAAATCTAGCTCTAGAAAAAGATTCCATTTTAATATGCCATATTTGAGGCTATAATGATACATGTGACTAGAAATATCCAGGTGGCAATTAGACGTTTGGAACAGGAGTTTGAGAGAGATTCAGTTGGACATAAAGACTCGTGTCTCATTTTCTTTGAGAGAAAAAAATCTCTATTGTAGATAATAAAATGAGAAAAAAGAGAAAGGCCAGAAAAGAGTAAGAGCCTTGCACCACATAATGACGTTTTGGTCAGCAATGCACCACATATTTGATGTTGGTCTCATAATATTATAATGAAGCTGAAAAACTCCTGTTGACTAGTGATATATAATTGAACCTGACCTTGTCAGGATGAATAGGCCTAGGCTAATGTGTATATATCTTCATTTTTAACAAAAAAGTTTAAAAAGTAAGAAAATGTAAAACTTCAAATAGAAAAATCTTATAAGGATACAAAGAAAGAAAATACTTTTTCTGCCGGTATAAAATGTGTTTGTGTCTTAAGCTGAGTGCTACCAGAAAAGAGTCCAAGGTTTAAACATTAAAAACGTTTGTAAAGTAAAAAAGTTACAGAAGCTGAAGTTCAATATTGATAAAAAATACTTTTAATATATTTAGTGTAGTCTATATGTGGTATTTATAATGTACATAGTGGTGTACAGTAATGTATTAGGCCTTCACTGTAACTTACTACTCACTCACTGACTCACCCGGAGCTACTTCTAGTCCTATAAGTTCCATTCACAGTAAATGCCGTATACAGGTGTACCACTTTTTAATCTTTTATACTGGGTTTTTTTTTTAGTACATTTTATATCATTGGATATATTTAAACACACAAATACTAACCATTGTGTTACAACTGCCTACAGCATGCAGTACAGAAACATGCTGTTAAGGAACAATAGGAAGAATTGGCTGTGCCGTACAGCCTAGCTGTGTTGTAGTCTACACCATCTAGGTTTGTGTAAACACACTGTGTGATGTTCACACAATGATGAAATTGCCTAAAGCATTTCTCAGAACATATCCTTATATTTAAACAGCATATGACTGTACTTGCAAATTTGAATGGCATACATTCAAATTTATAAGACAGTAAAAATGTAGAAAACAAATACCCAAACTGGTAGAAGGAGATCTAAGAGAGGACAGCGCCATGTAAACTGAAAGAAGTGATGTTTAGAACTGGGAACTGGGATTAAAACAGCATCTCTGTTCATTCCCTAGCTTCATTCAATTTTCAAAAAATTTTTTGTTTTACTTCCAAATGAATCTTTTCAAAATTAAAAGCTAAGAATTTTTTTTCCTACTCTATTTATGACAACTTCCCCTGGGGTAAATGCTGGCTCATTGTCTCTGTCATAAAGGAGGACTCATGGGAAAATGAAAAATATGTGCTGTTTATCTCACATGATTAATCTTCTTTATTTATCACATCTTGTTCCAGAATAGGATTTATGGCAGATTTCATATATTTAGATAAATTGAAGTAAAAAATAAATGGATGGGGGCTGGGAGGGGAGAGCAGGAAAGCAAAAGAAAGAAAGATGAGATGAATTCAAGGCTGCCATAAAGTTGTCTAAATTTGCTTGAGACAGGTCACACATTTGACTGAAGTTTTGAAGCCATCAAAGAAAAAAAAAAAAAAA
>NW_012104776.1:2155475-2169268 GCF_000951045.1 Mandrillus leucophaeus | reverse complement strand
GAAATCTAGCTCTAGAAAAAGATTCCATTTTAATATGCCATATTTGAGGCTATAATGATACATGTGACTAGAAATATCCAGGTGGCAATTAGACGTTTGGAACAGGAGTTTGAGAGAGATTCAGTTGGACATAAAGACTCGTGTCTCATTTTCTTTGAGAGAAAAAAATCTCTATTGTAGATAATAAAATGAGAAAAAAGAGAAAGGCCAGAAAAGAGTAAGAGCCTTGCACCACATAATGACGTTTTGGTCAGCAATGCACCACATATTTGATGTTGGTCTCATAATATTATAATGAAGCTGAAAAACTCCTGTTGACTAGTGATATATAATTGAACCTGACCTTGTCAGGATGAATAGGCCTAGGCTAATGTGTATATATCTTCATTTTTAACAAAAAAGTTTAAAAAGTAAGAAAATGTAAAACTTCAAATAGAAAAATCTTATAAGGATACAAAGAAAGAAAATACTTTTTCTGCCGGTATAAAATGTGTTTGTGTCTTAAGCTGAGTGCTACCAGAAAAGAGTCCAAGGTTTAAACATTAAAAACGTTTGTAAAGTAAAAAAGTTACAGAAGCTGAAGTTCAATATTGATAAAAAATACTTTTAATATATTTAGTGTAGTCTATATGTGGTATTTATAATGTACATAGTGGTGTACAGTAATGTATTAGGCCTTCACTGTAACTTACTACTCACTCACTGACTCACCCGGAGCTACTTCTAGTCCTATAAGTTCCATTCACAGTAAATGCCGTATACAGGTGTACCACTTTTTAATCTTTTATACTGGGTTTTTTTTTTAGTACATTTTATATCATTGGATATATTTAAACACACAAATACTAACCATTGTGTTACAACTGCCTACAGCATGCAGTACAGAAACATGCTGTTAAGGAACAATAGGAAGAATTGGCTGTGCCGTACAGCCTAGCTGTGTTGTAGTCTACACCATCTAGGTTTGTGTAAACACACTGTGTGATGTTCACACAATGATGAAATTGCCTAAAGCATTTCTCAGAACATATCCTTATATTTAAACAGCATATGACTGTACTTGCAAATTTGAATGGCATACATTCAAATTTATAAGACAGTAAAAATGTAGAAAACAAATACCCAAACTGGTAGAAGGAGATCTAAGAGAGGACAGCGCCATGTAAACTGAAAGAAGTGATGTTTAGAACTGGGAACTGGGATTAAAACAGCATCTCTGTTCATTCCCTAGCTTCATTCAATTTTCAAAAAATTTTTTGTTTTACTTCCAAATGAATCTTTTCAAAATTAAAAGCTAAGAATTTTTTTTCCTACTCTATTTATGACAACTTCCCCTGGGGTAAATGCTGGCTCATTGTCTCTGTCATAAAGGAGGACTCATGGGAAAATGAAAAATATGTGCTGTTTATCTCACATGATTAATCTTCTTTATTTATCACATCTTGTTCCAGAATAGGATTTATGGCAGATTTCATATATTTAGATAAATTGAAGTAAAAAATAAATGGATGGGGGCTGGGAGGGGAGAGCAGGAAAGCAAAAGAAAGAAAGATGAGATGAATTCAAGGCTGCCATAAAGTTGTCTAAATTTGCTTGAGACAGGTCACACATTTGACTGAAGTTTTGAAGCCATCAAAGAAAAAAAAAAAAAAAAACAACATTGTAGAAAACATGTGGCACAGTGTTCATAAAAAAAGAAACTCACCTGTTGCTTGGAAGAAGCACAGTTATTCCTGGTACTAAGTCAAGACAAAAATTTCTTCTTTGATTCCTCATAAGAAGGACCCTGTGACATAGTGAAGAATATGCTGGAGAAATTATAGTTTACTACATCAATGAGTTTTATGGGACTGTTTGTTATGGAGTCCTTCAGTGCAAGCATAAGGCACAATGCCAAGGTGAAGGCACAATTTATTAAAAGTGTTTCTGTGGGCGACAACATTTTGCAGCCTGTGTGTGCATTTCTCTGTTTGTCAGACTAAATTTATGGGTAGGTTTTAATGGTTCCTCTATGTGGATTGAATTACGCTTCAGGAAATCTTTCACAGATATTATCCTCTTAACTAAAGTTTGGATGGGTGTTGAGAGATAATAAATTTGTAGTTGGGCTCCCTTACAAGTACTTGGGGTGCAACTACTTGGTATTACTGATGAAGAGCAAAGCCACACACTTTATTGTTACATGGGCTGGGAGTAGAACAGCATGAATGAGGGAGGAGCATTAGAATGAACTTGAATAATAGTTACCCCATTTCTACTAAGAAAATGACTGTGGGAAAAGTTGGTACAAAATTTCCCTCATGAGGCAGTTTGGGATCTGCTTTAACTCATTGATAAAAAGGCCCCTTGAATCTGACAACAATTTCAGCCTGAGGGGAAAATATATAGTGTGTGTATTTAAATACTCAGAGCAATTATGAAACTCAGCATGGTCTCCATTGGCCATTTAACCTTGAACATTCTAATTTCCAGTGTGTCCCACAAAATAAATTGGTTTCAAATCATATACAGAAGTAAATACATGAATCAAATGTGTCTAAAATAAAGTCATAGTAAGATAAGTATTGCCTTCTATTGAACAAAAATAATGACGTTGGTTTTAATGGAGTTGATAAGTAGCATTTCTTTTTTGGCAGTAATTAAGTAGTAGTTCAACTTGGAATTTTAAAATTGTAAATGTGCAATGCTTTCATTGTTACCTAATAACTTTTTTGCTGTTTTTAAATAAAATTATTACAAATGGAGTTCAGTACATTGAGAGACTTATTTAACATGGCAGTAGGGTTAACATTGCAAAATCAGCTATAGTAAAGAAGTCATTGCTCTTCAACATTGTAAGCAATGTTGAAGGTTGCCTCATATTAATATAAGGTTGCCTCATATTAATGATTAAGTTGTAAGCTCTACCAGAGCAGAGAACACTTTTTTCTTAAATTTTTATCTTTAACCCTCAAAACGGTGCTTACTATATAGTAGATATTAATATCTACAGAGTAGATGTTAAGAACAGTTGCTATTTTACATTAAACATTTTTACCAAAGCAGATAAAAATCAAGAGATGTTATTGGTTTTGAGTAAATATTATGTATTTAAAAGAAACAAGATACACATTTCTATACAAATGCATATCTACTTTTAATCAGTTACTTTTGATTCCTTCTTTAATTAAAAAAGAGGCTGTCACATTTCAGTTAATAGTTTATTATAACATGTGAAACATGATATAACCGAACCACTTTTACTTGATCCTTTGAACTCATATATCTTTAAAAACATTTTCTGAACAAAATATATAGTCCAACTTATATTGGAAGTTAGAGATTGGAAAAAATACAGAAAAGTTTATCTCAATACACTAGAAGCTTAACAGGATGAATGTAAAGCAGCTGTCAAAGTTGGGAGATAATGGTTCTGTATTTGCAGGTTATTATAGCAATGAAAATATGGCAATTGCCAGATGTCTCTTATACTTTTAGATGATGAGTTCATGTTATCATGATGCTTTTGTGAAGCTGATTAACTGCTGAGTATTAGACTAAGTGTCTTAACAGGCTCAAAGACCAAAATTAGAAACCTTGAATTTAATAGTTGCCATTTGCTTACTGTTGTTAATAGCTTACCTAAAGTGGCATGAGTAATAGAGATTTTTATCTCTAAATGATATTCCTGCCAGCACCACCAACTGTTGAATGTTAAACATGAGATTTGGCAGGTACAGGCATTTTTCAGTCACCTTCAAAAAGCAGTATGTAGACACCAAGCCAAACAGCTTACATATTAACAAAATCAGCATCCCATCCATCTGGCGATGGAACAAATGCGTCAGTCATCTTTCCGTCTTTGGGTGACAATATTTCTAGAAATGGATGATTTCAAACATTATTTCTGATTCTCAGAAAAACAATTTTATTTACCTGGCGATTGGTTCTGGGCAAAATTATGAAGTTAAAAAATGTCCTCAGCTTCTTCCTGCTGCTCTTTCAAGCCAGCTCCCACAACATCACTTTTACCCTGACCACTCATCCTAGCACATTTTGTTATTAACTCCTAGTTGTTGCTGTACCAAACATTGACCACATTGAATTAATGCTTACAATTGATTAATCTTCTCTCAGCCAACATATTTTTTAGGACTCTGTGTTTACAGTTGATTGTATTTAGTAATTAATTAGGTAATTTATATCTTGGTGTTTAGCTACTGATTAGTTATAATCCCTAGGTTAAAAATGACTTGCTTATATAAGATGTGACTTTGTCCCTCTAAAATTACTGAAATAGTAAGCATAATTTTGAAAATGCTTATTTATTTCTAGTCATCTTGGGAAACGTTTGGGAAATTGTTAGCTTATTCAGTGCCCCTGGAATTACAGACCTTAAGTAGCATTGTAATTTCTACTCCTCTATCTGGCTAACCCTATGTGGAAAATTTCTTTCACAGATGACTTTGGTAGAATTTGGCAAAGCTAGCAGAAGGTTAAAGTCTTTGAGGTTTGGCAGAATCTCTAAAATTTCAAAAGAACCTAATTTCTTCTTTAACAGGCTAATATGCTTATTCATGCAATGAGATGCCAGACTTAATTTAACAATAGTAACAGCAAAAATTGAGCTGCTACTCTGTATGTTTAAATGAGGGGCTACTTAAATCAGAGTGAAAACAAATTTGATGTTGACTTGTATCATTTTATATTTTATTTTCTACTTTCTTGTGAGAAGATACAATTTATTTCTTCTTTTTAAAGAGTAGGAATTAGGTATAGACAATTCTGTAATACTTATCCTGTCTTTTTTCAAGATAGAGTATCCAGTTACATCTTTTGCATAATGCAAAATTCTCACCATCACAGAGCACACATTTTAAATTTATGGCTCAGAAGAATTTCAATCATCCTTGGCATTCAGCACTCAAGGCGTTTCAGATATTTATTCAGAACAGTATAACAAGAAGTACACAACAGATTGTAATTTAAATGCTGTACTTTCTTGCAACATATATTTGGAGTAAAAGCTTAGAGAATATGTACAAATAAGAAAGTATTATGAGTATCACATGTTTTGACTACATACTTTGATATGGGAATTATCACATATTTCATTTAACAGATTTTTTCTCAGCATAGCTTTATGCCAAGGGTATAGAAGGACACTCTTCTATTGTTCTGTTCTTATACACATGCAGATTATCTTGTGTCTACTTTAGGGTATGTGCACCTCCATGTGGAAACCATTGCTCTATGTGGTAGAGAGCAAATAGAAATATTTTTATATGGGATGCATTTTCTTGGTATGTAATCCCACCATGATGCAGAGGATAGATGGAAGAGTTGGATGCCAAGAAGTCAAATTAAGAGGTCATCGTGATAATTCATGAGGGCCTGAGGAAGGCGTGAACAGAGAGAGAGAGAGAGAGAGAGAGAGAGAGAGAGAGAAGTGCGGAGTTAGTATTTTCTAGGAAGATAAGGAAATAAAAGATAATCCAGGCAAAGAAATAAGACACAGTAGCTAATAGATAGGGTTAAGGAAGGACAAATAGAATTACATGGGAAAAACTTTGGCTACACCCATATTTAAAGAAGCAACAAAGAAATGAAGCAGCTGTCAGGAGAAAGTTACATTAAGGAAATTTAATGGAGAAAACTTAATCAGGAAGATTCAAGGGTGTTGAGGGTAAGTACAGCTTTGACTATCACAAATGCTGAAAATGAGCTTGCCTTGCTACCAGTGGTCGTAGGTAAATAGAAGCTCTCTGGTCTTTATGTGCACATAAATCCAGTAAGAAGAAAGATACTTATTTGAAACAAATAAAAGCTTATACTCCTTATTAGGAGTTAAAGAAGAGAATTTGATGGTTGACAATGGAAACAAAAGCTGTAGATGTATTAAAAAGTTTGAAAATAGACCCACTGGATTTGGAAATCAGGATATCGTGTGATGCCCATGAGTGCAATTTTATCAGAATGACAGACAGAGAAGTCAAATTGTAATTGACATAGGTGATAGTGAATTAGGGAAATTGGGAAAGCAAGGCATTTTTTTCTTTGATCTAGTCAATATTAAGGCAGTTTATTTTAAATAATTTGATGACTAGGGTCCAGGAGAGAGGCAGAGCTAAAACACTTGGAAGAGATCAGAAAAACATTGATGGGACAATTCAAGAGGAGACAGTATGTACAAGTGAAAGTGTGAATCTTGGGAGGGAAAAGATGGTACTACAAGGTGTAAACAAGAACTGGGGAGGAGGTGCCCAGGCACTTTTCCCCAGTGGCTTCCACTTTATAAACAAAGGAATAAGAGATTTGCTGAAAGTGAGAAAAGTAGAAATCTTTTAGGGAGCTTAAGGAGGAAGAATACCAGAATTGAAATACTAGATAGATTGAATGCAGTGAACACATGATTAAGCGAAAATACTCCAGTCACTAAGGAACCTCTGAGAACAGTGGCTTTTTTTTTTTTTTTTTTTACACATGATTAAGCGAAAATACTCCAGTCACTAAGGAACCTCTGAGAACAGTGGCTTTTTTTTTTTTTTTTTTTATACAGCTCTCACTGGTGCTTATCACCACAGTCTTTATGAGTCCCACAAATATTTATTGAGTTCAGCCTATGTGTCTGGAACTATGTTAAGGTCTAGTAAGTTTTATAGGATAAGGAGAAGAGGTCGCTCTTCAAGGAGCTTGTGTTTCTGTTCTGTCAGGTAGGATTAGGCCAAGGAAAATAGTTTATTTCAGCTCATTCTGTTTTGGTATTGAATAGTACTTCATTGTCACACTGTTCCATTTGGTGCTCATATGTGACTGCTTCTTGGTTTCCTTGCACTTTCCTGGGCATGTTACCTGCATTTTGTGAACGCAGAAATAATTTACAATTTCAGCGTTTTCTCTTTCTCCTTATGATTTCAAATATTGTTAGGCTGCATGTTTAGCAGTGCTGCCTGCTGTGAACACCTCTGTCTCAATTTAACATCATCCATAATGATTTATATTAATGTGACATCCCTGTGCAAGACCAGTAACCAGGATATTAAGTACAATGTTCATTCCACTGACTTGTGAGAACAACATTCATTTATTTTAGCTTATCAGGTAATCTTTAACCTGCTTTTCAGGTAGGCATCATCAAAACCTTTCTGATATCTATGATGTTTTCAAATTTTATTATTTTTTTCTTCACTAATTTAGAATGTCTTCCTCTCTCAAATTTTATTAATTAAACTGTGACCATTTAATTTTTGCCACTATGCTGATTTATTTATTTATTTATGCACATGAATATTTAATAAATAATAAAAATAGAACTGGCAAATTAAAAATTTAAAAAAGCTAGAATAAAAATAGTTACCAGAGAGACATTTTATATATCATTTTTCTCCTTTATTCAGTCAACATTTACCAATAAATTAGGGTAGAAATTCTGGGTTTCCAACCCTCCCTGTTTTCTTCCTTTTCACTAAGAAATCTGGTATTTAGTTCTAGTGAGTTGATTCTAATGTGGACAGCAAAAGGGACTCTGGATGGCTCCTACATCCGAACCTCAGTAACTGTCAAGGGCACTTGAAATAAATTAGTTCAATTGGAATGAAATGCAGAGTTTTAGTCTCTGGTTAGAATTTTTTCCCCTGCCTCTCATGGTGTGGTGCCCAGATGTGAGACTAGGATGCACTAAAGTCAAGCTGGAGTGGAGGGGAGGAGACAGGCAAAGATGGCTTCAAGCTTCCATAAAATGAATCAAGCCCACCCTATCTCTGGTCATTTCATACATGTGAGCCAATGAAGCCCTTTTGCAATTTGTGATGGTAAATTTTATGTGTCAACTTGAGTGTGCTACAAGGTACCCAGATTAAACAGTGTTTCAGTATGTATCTGCGAGGGTATTTCTGGATGGCATTGTTTCAATGAAGTAGATTGCCCTCCCCAGTGTGGGTGAGCATTATCCAATCCATTGAGAGCCTTAGCAGAAAAAAAGCAGTGGTAGGAAGAGTTTGCAGCTCACTGAAGAAGCTGAGCTGTCTCTTCTCACCTTTTTCTCACCTTAACTTGATATTTATTTCATTTACTAAACGATATAGTAAATGATTCTAGGTTCTCAGGTCTTTGGACTCAGACTGAGTATTGAAACTGTCTTTCTTGGGTCTGCAGTGTGCAGACAGCAGACTGTGAGATTTCTCAACGTCCATAATTGTGTGAGTAGTTCCTCATATTAAATATCTACATATATCTACATATAGATATAAAATATATATCTCCTATTGGTTGTGTTTCTCTGGAAAACCCTGAAGAATATACAATTTGCACAATGACATCTTCCTCATTATTACAAAACCCCATTATAAAAAGCAGTGTGGTGGAAACCTTTTAGAGCTAGACAAACTGGTAATTAATTGGAGCTCCATGGAACTCTGACACTAAACATCTCTGAATTTTTTTTTCTTTTCTGTAAAATGAGAATAATCAAACTCTATTGCTGAGTTGACATAACAATTGAATAATAGATGTAGAATAACTACCACATAGTACATTTATTGTCAGAGTTACTATTAGGAATACATCAACTGTGAGTTTTGGACACAACGGACTCAGTACAATAGTCTTTAGGATGGTTTTGAGAAGTTGAGGCAAATCCCTTCAGATAAGTTGGAAATATATAAACTGTGCATTTCCATCAACTGGAACTAGTTTTATAATCTTCAGTATTGCTTGTTATTAGCAGCAGTTCTGGGAACTTCTGTGCCAGTGAGTGAAAGCTTTCTTTCTGCCTCCTATTACAAGGTATTTACACATTTCTCTGAATGGGCATCTGTATTACAGGGGAGTTCAAATATCACCTGTAGCCATCTTAATTTTTAAGTGGGATCCTCAGCTGGGACTAGAAATCAAACTGACACAAGAGAGATTAACAGGAGAAAAGCATACAAGTTTTATTAATCTTTACATGGTACATGGAGACACGCACGAGAAAATGAAGACCTGAAGGAATGGCCAAAAGAGAAAGCTTGTATACATTTTAGACAAAGAATGATAAATTTGTGAAGAAATGACAGGACAAAGGGATCTGAGCTAGGTGCAGTAAATTCTAGGAGAGTCACTAGAAGATATATGGGGATGGAGAAGTGGGACATGTAAAACCATGGAAGGTAAGAGTTTCTTCAGTAAGTTTATTTGTATAGGTCCATTAAAGCAACGATTTCCAGTCTCTGATTATAATGGTTATTTTCTTACCCTGATATGAGAGGGTCCTCCTCAGAGGATTTTTCATGGCTTGTCGCATTTGGGAAAGGACGGGTCAGATAGCACTTTCTGCCAGTACAGTTTCTCAAGTGCTTTCACCTTGAGATAATCAAAATGGAAGTGGAGTCTTCATTAATAGATTAATGCTCTCCAGGGTGGGGGTGAGAGGTGAGTGAGTTCTTGCTCTGATAGTTTCCAGGAGAGCTGGTTGTTAAGAAGAGCCTGACACCTCCCCTTGGCCTCTCTCTTGCTTCACCTCTCGCCATGTGACATCCTCATTGATTTCCAACATTTCTGCCAAACACATACACACACAAAGAAGACTTTCTCCCACCTAAAGTTTTGCTTGCCATGCTAATTTTAACCTTTCCCTGGTTAATAAAGATGGAGGTGCTCCTCTAAACTCTTAGCTAGAGTTAAAGTGCTTCTACAAATTGGACAGATTGTGATGATCACCATATTGCCTCCCCTTCCATGAGTGCTAGAATGATCTGGAGACTCCAGCAGCTATGAAGCTTTTCTCACATCAGACTCTGGGCACTGGTCAAGGCTAAACTTAAATTTGCCTTGTGTACATTGCATTAGAACCTGAAGCCTGTTTCCCCATCTCTTCCTCTGGAGCTATCCTCAAGCAAGGCTAGTTTTTCAGACCCTGGCATTGCCTATTTTTTGCATCGTCTTTCCTTAGGCATGCTATCAAAAGAGTTTGGTGGACTTCATGGTTGAATTCTTCAGATTCAGAAAAAAAGTTAAAAATTTTGATAATTATGAACATTTTCAGAAAACATCAGATTCTTTAAAGGAATGGAATGTAGTTCAGTAATTTTTAATTTAAACAAATTTGGCTAGCATTATTGAGCCTTAAGTATGTGCCAGTGATGAGGCTAAGAATTTTATATGCATTTTCTCATTCTAAAGAAGGCATACTTTCAAGACTTCTGTTCTCATTTCTCTCAGAATTGCAATACTTGGGAATGTTAGTTTCCCTCAACATAGATGTGATTAAATTGAAAAGTAGACAATATTAACAACAAAAAGCAGAGAAATTTCCTGTATGTCTTCCTATTATTTAGATAGTCAAACTCAAAAAAGAAATAACAGTAGTGGTCTAAACCTGTGTTGGAATATCCTTGCATTATGAGAAGTATGAAAACAGAGAAATAGAAAATGCAGAAAAACTGATGACAAAACACCTGTAGTTTTGCATGCAGCAATCTATAAATTTCTTACACTGGTTATATTTTATTTCAACTTAGAAACTTATACAAAATCATCATATATTCCATACACTGAATTGATAACATTAAACAGAAATTTTTTTCTAGTGGGCTGTGAGTCATAGATTACTCTTCTTGTCCAGTAAACAGCACATTTCAGTTGAAAGTATAAAGTATTATATTTTATACTTTTTCAGTTGTAAGTATAAAGTTTTCATATCATTTTTATATCTGCATTTTCCTTGACCGAAGAATGCTGCTTTTGTAGTAAGTAAATCAAGTAGATTGATACTCATGATGCAATTAGATTTATGAGTTAGAGTTTCTCTTTTCAGTCGTTCTAGGAATTCAGTGAAAACAGACTTCCTGCATGCATAATTATTTCTTTTTCAGGACTCAAATCTGGGTGTTACTTAGGAACTTAGGGATATAGAATACAGTGAGAATTTCCTGTGTAATAATGTGAGCTTCATAATGTTTTGAGCCTAGAAAACCAAGAAAATTTTATTTCCTGACCTATGTACTCACGGGATGTTCTGAAGATTAATGTGTCTCTTTCAAGGCACCAAGGTACATTTAGAGCACTAAAGAAGTCATTTACTAAATGGTGCCCTTGAGACTTGAAAGAGTTAATGTACCTCTCACAAGGTGAGCAATGTACTCTCAAATGTATGCAAAGATCAGCACTAGAGCATATAAAGAATTGTATAAATGTTGGTTAAAAGCAGCTTCAAGTACATAGCTCTATTATTTATTACTGTAATCTTTAGTCAATATATCTATTTGCTGGTGTTCAGTGGGTGCACTATAAACAATGCAGACAAATGTGAATCTTCTCACTTTTAAGAGTGAAAACATGAGATTCTATAAACACTTGCCAAGGGAAAATATTGTAAATGTGTTAATGTTACCTAAATGGCTTGGATTTCCAGAACAAGACAAACTATGGAAATTTAGCCCTTCACTCCAAAAGTTAAAATTAGGATAGTGTTGAATCCTTTGCAGATTTTCTCTGTAAAAATCCCCATGAATTATTTAAAGATACAATTCTGAGAAAATTCACGATGTGTGATGCTAAATGATAGAGGAGCTAAAATAGAATATAGAATTTAATCACAATTTTATTAAATGTACAATATAAAAGCCTAAAGGAAATTCAGCAAAATATTAATCTTTTACCCTAGGTGATGGGTTACATGTTTTCAGTTTTATTTTCTCACCTATGTTTTCTGTTTTCTCTAAATTTTTTGCAATTAACATGCTTTATAAGACTTTTTGGAGACTGTAAAATGTTGTTGAGAAAATGTTAAAACAGGTTAGTAGCGATTTTGACTTGCTGAAAGAGGATAATGTTATTTTGCTTTTTTTTTTCTTCTCTGAAGAAAGAAATCTGAGTATCACTCTCAGCATGATCCTTATCAAAGGAAAATCTATGCTCTTCTCAGTGACTCTTACAGAGAACTCGATTACTCTTCACAGCCTGGTCCAAGTTTCTCAGTAATGAAGTTAGACACAAAGAAAATAAGAAACTCTGTATCTTGAATGATGGTGGGCCTCAGGACTTTTGCTTGCCTTTCTTCTCAACCTTCTTATTCTTGCTGGTTGATGTAATCTATGCTCGTATCTTCAGTTGCCATTTACATGCTAAAATCTCTCAAATACCTTTGGAATAGATTTCTCTCCAGTTTTCCCTATCCACATATACAAACACCTGGTATATGTGGATATTGCTAGTAGTCACTGCATAATAAATATACCTTCGATTGAACCCAAAACTTTCTCAAAGCTCCTTTTGTTTTCTCGTTACTCAGAAAATGACACTAGCATCCTATAAGTTTTCTAAAGCAAAAATGGTGGCACCATGATTGACCTCTCATATCCTCATTTAATAACTAATTATGTAAATATTACCCTGCATATATTTCTCAAATGTCTTGATTTCTCTTGAACTCATTCTTACAACCCCTATGAGGATCTTCAATTTATCTTATATGAATTAGTGCAATAATCGTGGAAACTACGTCCTTTTTTTCAGTCTCCTCTTTCTATATCTGTCGTCCACATTGCAGCTAAAATCACGTGAAGTCAGATTTTATACTCATATTTGTGCTTGTTTTCAACATTTGAGTTCTTTCCTCCATAAATTTTGCTTCCTGTAAACAAAAATTTGAGGAAAACTTTAATTATATGTACAGCAAAAAATTACAGACTGCTTGTTAAAGATCATAGTTTGAATTCATGAATTGACTTTCATTTCTTCCTCAAACTATACAAAAGTATTATACTATGGAGTTTTCTTATTTTCTTATGGCATAAATACAAGAGGCCAAGTAGAATTCGGAGTAGAATCAGACTTATTTTCATCATGAATTTAGAAATGCTTTGTGTACAAAATGGGACTAACTCAAAAGAAACGGTGTTACCATCGGTATTTCTCCCAAAGGAATGGCCCAAGTTTACCGGCATCACCCAGCTCACACACACACACGCACACACACACAGAATTTCAAATCAGTTTTGGGTTGTCTCACTCTTAGATGTGAAAAGATAACCAAAATTTCTCACACTTTAGGAAACCCTTTAATATCAAAGACAGAAGGTAAAACAAACAGAAGCACAAAACAGAAATAAAACCTTGGAAGAAATAGTCCATATAGGGAAAATAACACTTCAAAAAATTATTAGAGACTGTGGAGGGCTGCAGAAATTCAGTGGGAGGGTAATGGAACTGCTCTGTAGCATGACTGTGGTGATGAATAAATGACTTTGTGTATAAACGACTTTGTATTTGTCAAAGCCTGCACAACTACACAACATTAAGAGTAAGTAGTGCTAAGAATAAACAATTATATACAAGTTTTTAAAAAAGTCACCAGGATGTCAGTGGTACCCAAAGGAGAATATAAACTGTAACAAACAAAATCTAATTGTATTACATATGAATAATATAACCACACCGAAGAGGTTGAATTGAGTGCCTCCATAAAGATATGTTAATGTTTAAAGCCCTGGTGCTTGTGAATGTGAATTTATTTGAAAATAGCTCTTTACAGAGGCAATCAATTTAAAATGAAGTCATTAGTATGGGTCCTAATCCAATCCAAAGAGAGGAAATCTGGGCACAAAGACAGACACACACAGTGGGAAGGCAATGTGACTATATACAGAAATCAGACAGCAGTATGACCGGAGTGATGCACCCACAAGCCAAGGAACCCCAGAAACTAGAATAAGGAAGGAAAGTTTGTCCCCTAGAGTCATCAGAGTAAGCATGGCCTGCAGACATATTGATTTCAGACTTCTGGCCTTCAGAACTATGGGACAATGAATTTCTTAAATGTTTTAAGTCACCTT
>NW_012104776.1:2149597-2155425 GCF_000951045.1 Mandrillus leucophaeus | reverse complement strand
GTGGAAACTACGTCCTTTTTTTCAGTCTCCTCTTTCTATATCTGTCGTCCACATTGCAGCTAAAATCACGTGAAGTCAGATTTTATACTCATATTTGTGCTTGTTTTCAACATTTGAGTTCTTTCCTCCATAAATTTTGCTTCCTGTAAACAAAAATTTGAGGAAAACTTTAATTATATGTACAGCAAAAAATTACAGACTGCTTGTTAAAGATCATAGTTTGAATTCATGAATTGACTTTCATTTCTTCCTCAAACTATACAAAAGTATTATACTATGGAGTTTTCTTATTTTCTTATGGCATAAATACAAGAGGCCAAGTAGAATTCGGAGTAGAATCAGACTTATTTTCATCATGAATTTAGAAATGCTTTGTGTACAAAATGGGACTAACTCAAAAGAAATGGTGTTACCATCGGTATTTCTCCCAAAGGAATGGCCCAAGTTTACCGGCATCACCCAGCTCACACACACACACGCACACACACACAGAATTTCAAATCAGTTTTGGGTTGTCTCACTCTTAGATGTGAAAAGATAACCAAAATTTCTCACACTTTAGGAAACCCTTTAATATCAAAGACAGAAGGTAAAACAAACAGAAGCACAAAACAGAAATAAAACCTTGGAAGAAATAGTCCATATAGGGAAAATAACACTTCAAAAAATTATTAGAGACTGTGGAGGGCTGCAGAAATTCAGTGGGAGGGTAATGGAACTGCTCTGTAGCATGACTGTGGTGATGAATAAATGACTTTGTGTATAAACGACTTTGTATTTGTCAAAGCCTGCACAACTACACAACATTAAGAGTAAGTAGTGCTAAGAATAAACAATTATATACAAGTTTTTAAAAAAGTCACCAGGATGTCAGTGGTACCCAAAGGAGAATATAAACTGTAACAAACAAAATCTAATTGTATTACATATGAATAATATAACCACACAGAAGAGGTTGAATTGAGTGCCTCCATAAAGATATGTTAATGTTTAAAGCCCTGGTGCTTGTGAATGTGAATTTATTTGAAAATAGCTCTTTACAGAGGCAATCAATTTAAAATGAAGTCATTAGTATGGGTCCTAATCCAATCCAAAGAGAGGAAATCTGGGCACAAAGACAGACACACACAGTGGGAAGGCAATGTGACTATATACAGAAATCAGACAGCAGTATGACCAGAGTGATGCACCCACAAGCCAAGGAACCCCAGAAACTAGAATAAGGAAGGAAAGTTTGTCCCCTAGAGTCATCAGAGTAAGCATGGCCTGCAGACATATTGATTTCAGACTTCTGGCCTTCAGAACTATGGGACAATGAATTTCTTAAATGTTTTAAGTCACCTTGTTTTTGTTACTTTATTATAGTAATCCCAGGAAATGAGTTAAAACATCATTTCAACTGGATTCCATAAGGCTAACAACAAAAAGAAAAACAGTGCAAAAATACTGTACTCTAGATAAGAGGCATGTTTCTCAAAGGAAGTCCAGTTAGAGTTCTGGAACTACTTTAAATACAGAGTAGTGTTGACCAAATAAATGAATATATTGTAGACAATGTAGATTGAAAGATGTTTCTCAGTTTTGGAGAACGTAGCTACAAATAAGGAAAGGGGAAATGCTACATGGACCCTGTGGGGTTGTATTAGAATTGGAGATGTCAATATAAGCTATATGAGTATTTTAAAAAGATAAGTACAACTAAATATGTATGTAAATATAGATGTGTATATATGTGTGTGAAGTCCTAGAAGCAATGATACCCAAATAGTAATGAGCACCCTGAGAACCACAATTTAGTTTCTAAAAATTATTGTTCAATAAATCAGAAACCAGAGTTTCTGGGAAAAGTAGCTGATTCTAGGCTGGAACAGCATAAATACAAGACAAACCTGGAACATCTTGTTGTGGTGTCTGTGTACTTTCTGGAGTAACTAAGTGTTAAAAAACATGTAGACGTAAGTTGGATGGTCACTGAAACTAATCTGAATCAGTCCCTAAAATGAAAACAATTGAGCAAGAAAATAAATAAAGATAGTACTGAATTATAAAACCAAGAGTCATGAATCCACACCAATATAAAATAAGTAAACAAATAAATAAGTAAATACAAATATGTTGTAGGGATTATAAAGAGAAAACCCTTTCATACAGAATAATATAATTATTCCAATTCATAAATGTAGAAGGCACACAGAAAATAAAAATCACAGATACAACAATAATTATTGTGAGCAATTTACACCAATGGAAGCTAAAATTAGGCTGCAAGCTTTTGAGATGAAACATGGTATATGCGGTCTTAAGATATCTTTCTTAAAATATTTATTAACTACAAAAGAAAATATACATTAAAAATGGGATAAAACAGGCAGAAACCACCTTATCTAGGTGATCAATGTAAATATCACCAGTAATAGCATATATCATCATCAGGTATCCTTGATATGACATACACAGAACAGCATATAACTTTTATATTCTTCCCAAAATCCACAACCTTAATTTACTCATGGGAAAATATCACACAGACCTAAATTAAATGATATGCTAGAAAAAAAAAAACTGATTAATACTCTTCAAGAGTAAGGTCATGAAGAAAAGGAAAGACTGAGGAACTGTCACAGAATAGAGGACACTAAAGAGACACAATGATGAAATGCAATGTGGAATCCTGGAAGAGATAAAGGGCATTAGAGAGAGAGAGAATAAAAAGAAACTTATAAAATATGAATGAAGTCTGTAGTTTATGTATTGTAACAATGTTAATTTCTTAGTTTTGATCATTGTGCTATAGTTAAGCAAGATGGTATCACTAGAGGAAATTGAGTATAGGTATATGAATACTCTCTGTACTATTTTTGAAACTTTTCTGTAAATCTGTTTTATTTTCAAACTACAAACAGAAAAAGTATACCAATGGTATCTTTAGAGAGATAACAAAAATACATTGTTCCATTAAACAAGAGCTATAAAAATACTGCTGTGGTTTCAATGTGTCCTCCAATAAGCATGTGTTGGAAATTTAATCCCCAATGTGACAGTGTTGGGAGGTAGGGTCTTACTATGAGACGTGATTAGGTCACAAGTGTGAAGTGAATGGATTAATGTCATTATCATGGCAGTATATGAGCAAGACATGGGTGATAACATGGAAGTTTGTTATCTCAGAAGTGGGTTCCTTATAAAAGAGCAAGTTTGTCCTCCTTTTGCCTCTCTCTCTCTCACTCTCTCTTTGCCCTTCTTCCACCATGGGACAATGCAGAGAGAAGGCTCTTGACAGATGTCAGCTCCTAGATCTTGGACTTCTTAGCCTCCAGAACTATGACTCAACAACGTATTTCTGTATTGGCTGAGTAATAAATTACTCCATCTGTGGTATTGCATTATAGCAGCACACGACAGACTAAGACAGAAAATTGGTACTGAAAAGTGGAGCTGCTGCTATAAAAAATAACTGAAAATGTGAAAGCAGCTTTGGAACTTGGTAATGGGTAGAGGCCTAAATAGTTTTGAAGTGAATGCTGAAAAAAACCTATACTGCTGTGATTGGAGAATTAAGGGCAATTCTGATTAGGGCTCAGAGAAGAGAAGAACCTGTAGGGAAGGTCTGATTTTTCTTAGAGATTAAATAGTTGTGACCAGAATGTTTGTAGAAATATGTGTGGTAAAGGCAATTTTGATGAGATCTCAGCTAATGAGAAATGCACTATTGGAAACTGGAGTAAAAGCCATTTGTGCTATAAAATGGTAAAGAATTTGGCAGAATTTTATTTGTGTCCTACAGCTTTATAGAAGGTAGAATTTAGGAGTGATAAACTAGGATATCAGGCAGAATAAATTTCTAAGCAAAATATTGAAGGAGATGCATGGGTACTTTTAACTGCGTATAGCAAAACGTGAGAAGAAAGAAATAATTTAAAGGTGGAATTTATAATTCAAAGTGAAACAAAACTCAGGCATTCAAAGAATTCTCAACCTGACCACGTGGTAGAATTAAAGGACGTTTTCCAGAGAGAAAACTAAGGAGGTGGCCAAACAACTGTTTACTAGGGAGGTTAGTATGGGATAAAATGAAGCCAGAGGCATATCATCACAACAAGGATAGAATGATCCAGAAGGCACTAGTCAATATAAAAACTACATTGAACTTTTTAGTAGCAGCATTGAAAGCCAGAATACAACAGACATATTTTAGTGAAAAATAACTTTCAAATTAGAATCTAAATAAGCTAAACTATAATTCAAATGTAAAACAAAGATATAAAGTTTTTAATACAGGTAATGTTTTAAAAGTTTGCCTTCAATTCACTTGTTTTGGAAAGCCATTGAAGGATGTATTTCAGCAAATCAAGGGAGTAAATATTAAAGTAAAAGTAATGGGTTTCAGCACAAATGAGAAGGAAAGGAAAATATTAGAAGGATAAAGAGTGTTTCTTCCTCACTCTCAAAGAAGGATGCTTTGGAAGAGATTTTCAAGAAGACTTACACGGAATAGTCAATAAAATAATGAGTTTTGTGCATTAGTAAGAGAATTATATCACTGGAAGAGAATAGAAGGGTAAATAATAAATCATACAGAAAATCAAGCAAATAGAGGTGATCATTAACTGCAGGGAAAACAAAAATACACTGTAAGAGTTATTCGTTGATTATTATATGGCTCAGCTCTGAAGAGCATTGGGCCCTATCAAGTTGAATATAAACTTGACCCTGAATTTCTATGTTTGTATTGAGATAATGGAGAAATGGAAAATATGATTATTATGTGATGTCAGGATAGGTATGCAGAAATGAAATAAATCCTGATCTTCCATTGTGGAAGTTCAATGACAGTCCTGCAATGTTAAAATACATAAATAACAATAATTTGCAAGGTATTTAGAAGTATAGAAGACAATACCAGAAGAATCCATTTAAAAAGTCAATATTAGTATAATAAGTAATTAATTGATGGAATGAATAAGAGGAACCTAAACAAAGGTAGCCTTATTTGAATCTTTAAACAGTATTTATGAATAGTTGTCATAAACATGAAAACCTCAAAACAAAAAAAGAAAAAAGAACTAACTAACTGATTCCCGAATAAAAAAATGAATAGAGAAAAATTCCAAAACCATTAAAATTGTTTTGGCTAACATTAAGAGAACATCTACTTTGTGCTATGTGCTGTTTTAAGTGCTGTACATTTATTAACTCAATCTTCTTAATGATTATTCCCATTTAATGAATGTGACACCATGTCCAAAGAAATAAACTTACATTCCCAAAGTCACACATAATAAACAGCGGTGACAGAGTCTGAGCCCAGTTTGTCACTGTAGCTTGCATTCTTTGCAATAGTGCTCCAAGAGCTCGCACGTAGTAGAAAGCATTAGAGGGATACTGTGATTATGTAGACCAACCCTCAGAAAAAGTGCAAGAACCCTGGGGTCTATATTCTGACTCTATCATTTACTATGAAGTATTCAAGAAGTCAATTTACTTCTATAAACTTTAGCTTTCTTGTCTGTGTTGAAAATAATAACTACTTCTGAGTGCCGATGTTAGAACGGAATGAGTCGATGTCAAGTCAAGCAGAGGGAACAAACTAATATGAAGCTAAGCATAGAGAATGGAACATAGTAGGCACTCAAAAAAGGTAAATTGATTTAAATTAAATAGGTTAATGAAATGAATGTAAGTTCAACTGTTAGTGCATCTGAAATTCTTTATTCTACCTATAGTTCCTTTTGGGTGTCTAAGGAAAAGCCATGGATATTACAGGGAAAGCTAAATCATACACATATTTTGATGATCTAAAATAGATGGTCTAAATTTCCTTATACATC
>NW_012104776.1:2144296-2149547 GCF_000951045.1 Mandrillus leucophaeus | reverse complement strand
GCAAGGTATTTAGAAGTATAGAAGACAATACCAGAAGAATCCATTTAAAAAGTCAATATTAGTATAATAAGTAATTAATTGATGGAATGAATAAGAGGAACCTAAACAAAGGTAGCCTTATTTGAATCTTTAAACAGTATTTATGAATAGTTGTCATAAACATGAAAACCTCAAAACAAAAAAAGAAAAAAGAACTAACTAACTGATTCCCGAATAAAAAAATGAATAGAGAAAAATTCCAAAACCATTAAAATTGTTTTGGCTAACATTAAGAGAACATCTACTTTGTGCTATGTGCTGTTTTAAGTGCTGTACATTTATTAACTCAATCTTCTTAATGATTATTCCCATTTAATGAATGTGACACCATGTCCAAAGAAATTAACTTACATTCCCAAAGTCACACATAATAAACAGCGGTGACAGAGTCTGAGCCCAGTTTGTCACTGTAGCTTGCATTCTTTGCAATAGTGCTCCAAGAGCTCGCACGTAGTAGAAAGCATTAGAGGGATACTGTGATTATGTAGACCAACCCTCAGAAAAAGTGCAAGAACCCTGGGGTCTATATTCTGACTCTATCATTTACTATGAAGTATTCAAGAAGTCAATTTACTTCCATAGACTTTAGCTTTCTTGTCTGTGTTGAAAATAATAACTACTTCTGAGTGCCGATGTTAGAACGGAATGAGTCGATGTCAAGTCAAGCAGAGGGAACAAACTAATATGAAGCTAAGCATAGAGAATGGAACATAGTAGGCACTCAAAAAAAGTAAATTGATTTAAATTAAATAGGTTAATGAAATGAATGTAAGTTCAACTGTTAGTGCATCTGAAATTCTTTATTCTACCTATAGTTCCTTTTGGGTGTCTAAGGAAAAGCCATGGATATTACAGGGAAAGCTAAATCATACACATATTTTGATGATCTAAAATAGATGGTCTAAATTTCCTTATACATCTATTATTTTTCCCAAAATCAATCTAGAATAACTATTGGTTAAACTACCATGATATTTTTTTAAAATGCTCCTTTTCCAAAAATAGATTTTTTTCTCTATTTTTCGCAAAATGAATTCATGCATCTGACTTAATTGCTCTTGTTAAAATTATTCTCCTGGGTTGCTGTGAATGAATCATAAATTCAGTCCATGCTTTTACACTCCATGGATAAAATTTTGACAACTTTAAAATGAATTTGCTTCTAAATAGTCAGAATCTATGAAACTTTATTCTAAAAGATCTGATTTTAATTATTTGGACTAGACATTTTTATTGTTCTTGATCATTTCGCAAGTGTCCAGAGAAACATTTGTGCTTTAGTATATTAATAGTTGTTATGAGAAAAAGGTGTTCCATGATGATAAAATATTTGGAAAATACTGAGTTAATAGTAAGATGAGTTTCTTGTCTGCAATACTTTTGACAGCTTTAGTGTGTGAGTTTATGCATGAATCTCTAACGGTGAATATAATGCGCAATTTCTCAAAATTGATTTCACTATAACATATTTTCTTTTGTCTGGTTTTGTTTGTTATTTGTTCCTGAAGCTTCCTTAAGACATTTTTTTCTCCCCAGAAAACACTGCAGGAACAAAAGGCTTAACTAATATATGCAATAGGAGGGTTGACATTGGTAGCCTACTTTATTTTTACGTTAATTTTAGTCTTTTCTACTTTCTTCTTATTCCTTAAAGCTGAAATTTCTCTCTAGAAGTATGTGCAAGGACTTCCCTCCTAATTCCTCTTTACAACTTATTTGTTTCCCTCAAGTATTTGATATCAATAGAAAGTAAAAAGATTAATCAGGCCAGGTGCGGTGGCTCACGTCTGTAATCCCAGCAATTTGGAAAGCCGAGGTGGGTGGATGACGAGGTCAGGAGTTCCAGACTAGCCTGGCCAAGATGGTGAAACTCCATCTTTACTAAAAATCCAAAAAATTAGCCGGGTGTGGTGGCAGGCGCCTGTAATCCCAGCTACTCGGGAAGCTGAGGCAGAGAATTGCTTCAACCCGGGAGGCGGAGGTTGCAGTGAGCTGAGATCACACCACAGCAGTCCAGTCTGGACAACAGAGTGAAACTTTGTCAAATAAATAAATAAATAAATAAATAAGATCAATAAATTCAGAAACTGCACATGGAAATGAGTAGACATGTAGTTAAATCTAATACTCAGCATCAAAGAGTAACTTTCACCGTAAAAAGTATTCCTAATTTTGATGTTACAAATATAAACCAAGTTACTGTTGAATAGTAGTAGTTCAAATTGTAGGTACTGAAGTTCGGGTTAGAATCAGATTTAAGCACATAGCTTTTCAAGATTTAGTTTCATAAGTAAATGTTGTGAAATAGACATGCAAGTTTGTTATGTTTTCTCTATAAGGTGGAAGATGTATTTGGCTTTTTTGTCCCCTAAGAATATTTTCTGTCTAGAAAATGAAATAATCAATAGTCATATAACTAGTCTCCAGAAAGGCATTTTGTGTACAACTGTTTTTTTTTCATTTATTAAATGTGAGAAACTTGATTAATTAATTTAACAGTGATTCCTAACCTCATATCATTGGACTACCCACTTTCTGACTTCTAAAATATAGAACACACACACACACACAAATCCAAATTTCTGTTTTCCGTAGAAACTGTCATGATAAACTATCATATTATCAAAATTTAGAAATAAGATTAAAAAATTATACATAAGTGGACAGTCTAGGCAATTATTTGGATTGTTTATGAAAAAAATACTCTAAACAGATCATCCAGATAGATGAACTATTAGATTTTACATTATGTAAACATTGGACCCTAAATCTTCCCCAAACATCTACCATTTGGGGCATCATGAAGAGATTCACCAGATAAAGAGACAGCCCTAATATTTAGCCTAGTTTTTCCTTTTTCTTAGATTCCTTTCTATGAGACTGGGGGTTAACATCAACCACAGAGAGCAGTTTTTCTTTGTCTTAATGACACCATAACCTACATCACAGATTTACCCCCCCTTTTTTTTCCCCCACTGGCTGAAGTGTAGATCAACATGATACTCAACATTTACAGAGAATCCTATCCCTCTCATCCCAAGAGTAGCCATATAGGTATCCTCTCCTAGGGCAAGGTTAAAGCAGAAATCCTTATGGAAGGTGTTAGGTTTCAATGACGTGCAGTATATTTTTGTTGTCAAGACTCTGTGATAAATATAACAAAGATCATATTCATAATTCACATTTTCTTCACACAGGTTCTCTTCACAGCAAAAATAAACATTTTATAAATTTATTTAATTCCTTCCAATGTATAACATTGGTGAAAATAAATGTTTAAATGACTCTCTGATTTTATTTAACCTCATGCATATAAATGTCCTGACACATTTTTTCCTATGAAGACAGTATATCCTTCCATAAATGCCACACATGCATCTCATTTCTAAACAATTGAAGTTTAAAAGCCACCAATGCATCGCAAATTTTACATTGCAAGCAAATGTTGTTGTCAGAAGAATATCTTCCACTGTTAACCTCTGGCTCCAGTGACAGCAATCTGAAGAACGGGGAGGAAGAAACAACTTGGCAAGCAAAAGATGCCGCTTGCTGGAAGCATAGAACATGGTAACTAGCTGGAAGTTATTAAATTATAAGTACCTCTAAGTATGACCCATAATCTATTTTTAATGGATCTTAACTACATATCAACTTTTACAAATGTAATTTCCCATCATTAAATTGTTTTAATTATTTTTTAAGAAACTGAAGAAAATACGTTAACCTTAACTAAAATTTAACTTGCATTTGCAGTTTTATTTAGCTATTTTAGTTGTAATTATGTCCACTTAACTAGAAAACATAAAGATTAGTGTATAGGTTCATAAATGTAAAATAAGAAACAACAGCTTTGGGATTTGTTTTAGTTTTGTATATCTTGGAAAAAAGGAACTTGTATATGTTCCCCATCTTTGGGTATACGTGAATAGAAAATCTAAAAGTTCAGTCCTTTGATATGATATCATTCAAGGATTAATACTTTATTGAATAAAAAGTTCTATTTAATTATGCATAAATAAATGATTTTAATGATTAATATCTGACATCTATCTATCTATCTATCTATCTATGGTGAATCACAAAAGATGGCTATAGGTAATTCCTACTACCTGTATGCATGCTTCCTTGCAATGTGACTAGCACTCTTTCCATCACAAGATAAAATCTATTTCCACTCCTTTTAATCTGAGCTGACTCTGAGATTTTCTTGGACTAATAGCATGTGGTAGAATTGATGCTATGCAATTTCTGGATCCAGGCCTCAAGGATACTTGCAAATTCTGCTGTAACCCTCTTATAACATACAAGAACATCTTATAACCATGCAAAAAAGCCTCAGATAGTCTCTTCGAGAGTGAGAGACTACTGAGGGGAAAAAAGAAAGCTCAAATGACAAAGCACCAACTTATAGAATCATGACTTAATAAATGGTTGTTTTAAACCACTAAGTTTTGGAATGATTTTTCTTTAACAATGATTAATGAGTTTTTGGAATCATGTTAAGTGAAGATATTATATTTCTGCTCTTTACATGATTTAGAATTTATTTATTTATAACATTCTAATTTAGAAGCCATTAAAGAATTTATTAGCTAATTGTATACATTGGATATCAATTATTTTATTAATTGAGAACAATGTTTTTTTTTTTTTATTGAATAGGTTGGTTTTCTTCCAGTTAAGTATATTGCACTGAACCTTACTTAATGAATGCTATTATATGGTTGCAGAATGTGTTTTTTCGGTCATCTGGGACATTCTTGTCTTCTTTGAATATCATTCTCACACTCTTTAGTTTAGTGTCATTGGCATTCTGTCATCAAGTTCATTGTTCAAAGTGTGAATTCCCATTGTGTATAGGATCAACCGCGGAGGAATGCTTCTTGGTTCTCTCCATTTAGCTGAAAACAGCTACACTCCTGACGAGAGTCCTTGCTTGCTCCTGCCCTATTTCCATCAAGAATAATGTGTTCTTGGCAGACTCAGCCACATCCACCCTTGAGTTGAAAAAAAAAGGACTTGATTCCAGATTGGAAACACATTGCCCAGACGTGATGTGAAGGTGTTTTCTTGTATCCCTCGTGTCTGGTGTGAATACAGCACCATAACACTATGCTGCATAGTTAGCACAGACATTGTATCCAACCACTTTTAATACTTCTCAATTTACCTTGATTGCTTACCTTTCGATCAACAACATGGATATACTTTA
>NW_012104776.1:2138224-2144246 GCF_000951045.1 Mandrillus leucophaeus | reverse complement strand
TCCACTTAACTAGAAAACATAAAGATTAGTGTATAGGTTCATAAATGTAAAATAAGAAACAACAGCTTTGGGATTTGTTTTAGTTTTGTATATCTTGGAAAAAAGGAACTTGTATATGTTCCCCATCTTTGGGTATACGTGAATAGAAAATCTAAAAGTTCAGTCCTTTGATATGATATCATTCAAGGATTAATACTTTATTGAATAAAAAGTTCTATTTAATTATGCATAAATAAATGATTTTAATGATTAATATCTGACATCTATCTATCTATCTATCTATCTATGGTGAATCACAAAAGATGGCTATAGGTAATTCCTACTACCTGTATGCATGCTTCCTTGCAATGTGACTAGCACTCTTTCCATCACAAGATAAAATCTATTTCCACTCCTTTTAATCTGAGCTGACTCTGAGATTTTCTTGGACTAATAGCATGTGGTAGAATTGATGCTATGCAATTTCTGGATCCAGGCCTCAAGGATACTTGCAAATTCTGCTGTAACCCTCTTATAACATACAAGAACATCTTATAACCATGCAAAAAAGCCTCAGATAGTCTCTTCGAGAGTGAGAGACTACTGAGGGGAAAAAAGAAAGCTCAAATGACAAAGCACCAACTTATAGAATCATGACTTAATAAATGGTTGTTTTAAACCACTAAGTTTTGGAATGATTTTTCTTTAACAATGATTAATGAGTTTTTGGAATCATGTTAAGTGAAGATATTATATTTCTGCTCTTTACATGATTTAGAATTTATTTATTTATAACATTCTAATTTAGAAGCCATTAAAGAATTTATTAGCTAATTGTATACATTGGATATCAATTATTTTATTAATTGAGAACAATGTTTTTTTTTTTTTATTGAATAGGTTGGTTTTCTTCCAGTTAAGTATATTGCACTGAACCTTACTTAATGAATGCTATTATATGGTTGCAGAATGTGTTTTTTCGGTCATCTGGGACATTCTTGTCTTCTTTGAATATCATTCTCACACTCTTTAGTTTAGTGTCATTGGCATTCTGTCATCAAGTTCATTGTTCAAAGTGTGAATTCCCATTGTGTATAGGATCAACCGCGGAGGAATGCTTCTTGGTTCTCTCCATTTAGCTGAAAACAGCTACACTCCTGACGAGAGTCCTTGCTTGCTCCTGCCCTATTTCCATCAAGAATAATGTGTTCTTGGCAGACTCAGCCACATCCACCCTTGAGTTAAAAAAAAAAGGACTTGATTCCAGATTGGAAACACATTGCCCAGACGTGATGTGAAGGTGTTTTCTTGTATCCCTCGTGTCTGGTGTGAATACAGCACCATAACACTATGCTGCATAGTTAGCACAGACATTGTATCCAACCACTTTTAATACTTCTCAATTTACCTTGATTGCTTACCTTTCGATCAACAACATGGATATACTTTAATAGAAGTTCCACCTCCTAGAAAGCTCATCCCTAGAAAGCCAAGTCTCAGATCCCATGGATCACACCTCTTGGTTATGGCTGCTGACCAGAATCAGATTCAAGTATGCTTGACTCTGTGGAGTTGGTGATTTATACATTGCTGAATCTTTTCCAGATCTCTTTTGCACTGTCCAGATAGAATTTGCATTTGTTCTTTCTTTGCTGTCTGATCATATCAGCTAACACAAATAATCACTCACTGGAAAGAAGCTTTCTGATTGACACTCAAGTATTATACATCAATTAGAATTTTAGGAAGAAACAGGATGCATGCTCAAAGGGAAAATTGAAGGGAGTTTAATAAAATGATGCTTTTCAGAACTGGGAATGAGATGAAGGAATTACTGACCTTAGGGTTGAAGTGGCAAGTGAAGGATGTGTCCTTAAGGGAACTGGGTACAATGTAGAGTCATAGAAAGGGAGTCACTGCCAAAACAGTACTCCTGATCAAGAAGAAAAGGGTTTGAATAAATATTCTAGACTCGCTTTCCTTCAGATTTCCAATCTCCATCTAATTTCTTCCATTTGCCAAATCCAACAAGAAGCTAGAGGGCAAGGGAGCTTTTGGGGACTACAACAGGGCAGAGAAGGACAGAATGAATATGCGGGAAGAGACACTAACCATCGCAGTTGGGGTAGATGTAGTCTACCATATTCTAGACTGAATTCAGGCCTGCTGTCCTACTCAGAGCAGATCCAGTGTGCTCAGGTACTTCTGGAAAATAAGATGAGCTCTCTGTACACCAAATATGGAGTGTTATCAGGAAATTAAACTTCATCACATGCAGACAATAAATACAACAAAATAAAAGGATTTATAACCTGTTGCTAGAGCCTGCCTTTCACTAACTAGAGAAAGGTATGAGGAGGACGCACGGGCTCTAATTACCAACAATTTGGCTTTAAATCCTGGATTATCTACCTTCTTGCTGAATAACCTTGAGTAAAATGTTTATTTTGTTTTGTTTTGTTTTTTGTTTCTTTACCTGTAAAATAGAGAGAAAAATACTGCTTATATAGAATTACTATATATTAAATGAAAAGATGATTATTAGAAACTTACAATATGCTCAGAATTTAGTAAACTCTAAATAAATTTGAGCCATTGTTTCAATTTAAACATTCTTAGAATTGTTAACTTTGATTATTGCTATTTTCTTCTCATTTAAATAATAGGATTGTTCCTCAAGGTGAGGGTCTCTGGACTTTAGCATCTAATAATAAATTTCTTTCAAAACTGTGGATTCATCTTTAAATTTGATAAATATTTGATAATATACTTAATAGAAATTAAACAAACAAAATCAGTTCTAACACATTTCATTTTTAATAATAAGAAAGAATATCAGGAGTGTTGATAAGCCCTCTGATAGAAAAGTTTATGACTTGAATCTTAGGCCAATGTAGATTAGAGACTTTACTCAGGAAAGTTACTCAGAATGTTTTAATTAAAATCTCATTGCTGAGTCCAAAAGTTGAGGTGATTGGAGCAATGAACATCTTAGTGACAATATATTAATGGCAGCTGGAGATGTATTACAAACTACCAAGAAATTAACCAAGAAATTTATTGCATTGAGAATTTTTATATTTGAGATTTCAATAAAATAAATTCACATTTGTATAGACAACTTTTTTGCAATCAAAACTTTAATTGAATATTGTTTCTTTTTTTTGACTCTTCTAAAGATTTTAGGATGAAATAGTTTTGAAAAACCTCTCCTCTCATATTCACATGTTTTGCTTTGTGGTAAGTTCTCACGGGTGTTACTCTATGACAAATTAATGGGACAAGATACAAACCGTTAGATGAGTTTGGGATTAGAACAAAGGAAGTGTTAGCCCAAAATGTTATATTTCAGAAAAACCACTGGACTATTAAGTGATGATTTATAAATACAGCCAAACTTCTAACCTCTTAGAAAATTTGAAAAACATTTGTCAAAACCAATAAATAGTAATTTCTTCCGGGTACTTTTCAAATGGTATTTCATTGCTAGTTTTATTTTTATTTATTTTTTAAAACTTCAATATCTCATGAAAACAAGTTGTATAGCCATGGTATTACTCTAGCAAAATGATCTCCATAAATAAAGCAAGATACAATGGAAAGGAACATATATAAAGATTAATGCATCAGACTTTTAGGCTGATGGTTACTAACTATAATTTCTGAGCCTGAAGTTATTGGAAAGAAAATCTCTCTTGTAGAAACAGGCAACAAATCCCAAGCTATCTGAGCAGCACAAGCAATTTACTTTCCCTTGACTTAAAGAATTGTGGTTTTATAGCCATTTTCCTCGAGTGTATTGATTTCATATGCAGTTTTGTACAATGACATAATACATCTGAGCTTCACATACAGAGACAGAAAGCATAACTAACATTTGTGTCATTTGTCAACCAAAAAGTAATCGATGGGATCTGGCCTCAACTTAGGGGTGCAAAGCAACAAGGGTAAAATCCTCTTCAATCAAAGTACCTCAGTGACAAAAAACTTAAGGATATTTCAGAAGAGAAGAAGAAAAAAAATAAGAAAATAAATCTTAATGTTAAATGCCTGTTAGAAAATAAAATCTCATGTAAGTTTTCGCATCTTTTTATCAAATGTCACCTCAGTGGCATGGTAAGTGGCTAGTCCTTTGTGTGTGAATTTCTGCCCACCCAGAAAAAGTGTGAGTTCTTTAACTCACAAAAGCTTATGAATGTGAATACTCAATAAATGTAGATTAATTTAAATAGAAAATAATTTGGAGGGCAAATATGCTACTACATCAATGTGTGACAGTCCTTTATAAATTTCAATACAAACTATGAATATTATTTATGCCTTATTTACATATATTAGTATAATTATTCATTATCATCAGAAAAACATCAAATAATTAACTATTCAGCACAAACGATAATACTAAGAGGCAGACCTAGTCAAAATTCTAAGGTTGGTGGAGACTTTTCTTTGCCTATACTTTCCTTCCATAACTCTACTCACTATACCCAGTACACAGTGTTCCTGTGTTACTCTGTTGCTTCCCTCTTAGAAAGTGACTGAGTTCAGTTTTTGCTCCTATCTGTTCTACCCCACCCTCTTCTCAAAGAACTTGCACCTCCCACAGCCACCCACAAGTAGATAGGGGATGCCTTGACCACATTGCTCCGGGCCCAGGTAATTAGATCACTGAGAACCTCTGATTTGATAAGGCTAATGGACAGACTGACTGGCAGATAACTCATCGTTTGTGTGCCATCCTTCATTATGCTGAGCAGGGTTAATCAGATCCCTGTCTCAGAAATTTGAAACAATAGAGAGGAAAGAGTTACAGTGGGGAGTATGTGCTTGAGCTGAGAAAGAAAAAGAGAAAGAAATGAAATGAAGTAGAGTTAGAACTGCACTGGCAAGTATGAGGCTTTGTGCGTGAGAGGTTATGAGGGAGAAAAGCCTTAGAGGGAAACAGTTAAGGGAGAGATGGATAGGATAGACTCACGGAAAGCAGAAGCACTAAGAGAAATCACATAACCCCAGAGAAGGGAGAGAATAGCTTCAGTCCTTAATGTTTCCATTTCTAGCTCCTATTCACATGAGGCCTGGCTTTGATTACCTCCTGGCCTTTGAGATCTGTGTACTTGCTATATTCAGAAAATGCCATTTCATTTTTCTTTAGCTAGTTTCACTGGGTCTTTCTTCCATTTTACCAAACTATTCAATAAATTATTCATGAAATTAATTTGGAAAACAATAGTTCTTTGATTTTTAAAGTGCGTGTAATTCATCAAACACTTTTGTAAGCACTATCTGCTTCATTCTCGCAACAGGGATGTGAGGTACGCAGGGCGGGTATTGATATTTTCAATTAAAATGAAGAAACAGAATCCTGGAAAGCTGCAGTAATTACAAAGGCTACTAAGACTTACCTAAGTAAAAATGGTGCCAGAGAGCAGATTTTGATGTGTGTTGGTTATGCCACCAAATTATTCCTGAACACACACGCACACACACACATACACACATATCAAGATTTCTAGATTTCTAGGCCACTTCTCCCTTTATTTTTAAAATTAAAGTATGGTCACAATTATGGACACAAAACATAAAGTTTTTTCTACCTTTTCTCTCACCTTCTCTGAGCAAACTCAGATTCCTGTCTAAAACCTCTGATAATTACAAAGCAGTCCTTCAGTCTTCCATACAACTTCCCAGCTTCCCCTTTTTCTCTTCTAGCTTGCTATGTGCATGTATTACTCTGTTGCTGCTGCTAATGGCAGTGCAGTTGCACTGACAGTGGTCATCACGGTGCTGCAGAGCAGTATAGAACAACTAGTTACGGTTCTATGGCACTGCTGATGCCCTATGAGACTACCAATGTGTGCAGTCATTTTGTAGACACTGTCCTGGTGGCTGCCCGTTCCTGAGTTTGAAGAAGCACATGTCTGCATATTAGACACTTACAGCTGACAAAAGCTCTGAAAGTACCACTGGCAGCGATGAATGCAAATGCTGTGGTTGGGGCTGTTTTCAGTTTCTGTTGTTGGAGATGCTTTCAAAACAAGGCTAC
>NW_012104776.1:2126252-2136864 GCF_000951045.1 Mandrillus leucophaeus | reverse complement strand
TTCAACAAATACATATCAAATACCTGTTATGCTCTTGATGTGGTAAAGTGATGAACCAGACAGATTCATTCCTTAAATATGTTGAGTTTGAATTCTAGAATAACAAGTTCTGATAGCTTGCCACCTCTTTTGTTGGTACAGAAATGTTTGTATCTAACATTATAACTCTGTAACCTGAAGAAGTCAGAAATATATAGAAACATCTATGTTGATTTGAAAGATCCTGAGGGCAAAAGGGCTTTCTCCTTTTCTTTTTTGGACTCTGAAGGGAACATATCTCATAGACACTCCTCACACAAGTCACATAAGCAGTGGTCCAGCTTATTGGGTAGAGAGAGGCCCTGAGTTTAATAAGTTTTCCATGGGATAGACAAAACTCAGAAGACATCTCAGTATACAGTAAGGGAGTTTGTTAATAATCTGCCTGAATGCCTTGACTAAGGAGTTTGCCACAGAAGAGGTAAAGTGAAGTGAAACAGTGTTCAATGGCTGACAATCTGGGTCAGACACACAGAGGATCACAGGTATATCTCAGGTGGTCTATAACTCCAGAAGCATCAATCCTGGTACCTGGTCAGCTTGCCATACTTTTAGAGATTAGAGTCAGTCTGAGATATACATCCTGGAAATTTTACCAGAAAACCCTTGCAGAATGCCAAAGGGCAGAGCAGTGGAACTTCAGGTGTCAACAGTTTGATTTTCAGCAGGGACCAGTCACACTTAAGTGGAAGGCAGTGAGGATCTGTAGAGCCTGCCTGGATTGAACGGCTTCCTCTCGCTTGCCCTCTTCCTTCCCGTCACAGAAGCCATGCATCTGTACACACGCAGATGCCACCACCGAAAGAAACAATAAGAACATAGAGATGGGGGAAGTTGAAACGATTCTTAAAGCTTTATAATTCATCCAAAAGAGAATGAATCAGTTGAAGACATTGCTTAAATTGGAGGATAAGCCACCTTATATTATACTAAGTTAAGTATTGTTTTACTACCATTGCGTGTGTGTGTCGGTGGGGGAAGGTAATGAGGAAGATCAGGTAATTTAGTACAAAAATTAAGAAACCATATATTCTGTATATAATTTAGCATAACTAAAGCCAATTTGTAAACCTGTATATTATCTTGAACTCATAAGTAAGGAAATATATTTGTGAAATATCAATCACTGCTTTTTATCAAAGTTATATGTGAGCTATTATTTCAAATACATATTTAAGTTACATTATTGGCTCAGTAAAATAAAATTGAAATCTAAATTATGTTAGCAGCTTAACCACACAGAAATTAAAACTTCCAACCAAAACAATTTCAATCTATTACTATTTATTCATGGCTATTATTGTTACATATTCTCTATAATGTGTATATAGATTGCTTATTATTATCCAGGTAATAGTTATACTTATGGGAGCATTAAGCTCTGAAATATTATTTGCAATTGTCCTTTTTTAGTATCCAGTGGTCCTACCTGCAGCTCAGCTAGCTGGGCTAGTCTGATGATTCTATCTCAAGAAATAGAAGCCCCAGCAGAATCTGAAACCAAGTAGAACTTTTCTTGGTATTTTTATGTTCTAAATATAGACTGTGAAGTCAATGCTCCTGATTTGCTAGTGCTATACTAGGTGAGCTCAAAATGTCTAAGCTCTAAAATCTCTAGGAAAAAAGTTTATGCCATAAAAATCGACTAGAATAAAGAGCAGTAGTGACAGACTCCCTCCTCCTACATGTTCCCAAGAAACAAAAATTCACACGACTAAGGGGAAAAACAGAGTTAAAGGTACGCAAGTCTTAGTGTAACAGAGGAGAAGAACCATGTGGACATGACTGAATTCAGCAATGAGGAACTGTCTGTTCTCTATTGAAGTCACAATCCCTCATTGCAAGTTTCCAAGGAGCCACGTGGGAGACAAGCCCAGTGTCCTAGATCATTCCAAGAGCATCTACACCACATCATCAATGCAGAGGAGGATATATTAGTATTTCTTGTCAACATGATTTAAAAAGGGCTTCCCTTTCACAGCAATTAGAATGTTTCTCTTCAGTCACACAGTGGAAGTAACACCTACCACAGCCTTGAAACATTGATCAGCCCTTTCAGAACTAACCCTCAAGAGAAAGCAGTCCTACTTGTTCAATAGCTCAGAGTCCTTGTAAACTCCTAAGGTGGGAAATGACACCCTGGACACTTCAACACCTCCCCTCAACCTGAAGTCCTGCATTTCTACAAAATAAAATACCTTTGAAAATAGCACTTGACAGCTTGACAAGAGTATTTAGTGAGTAGCAAACATCACACTGCTAAAAGATGTAGTAAAGAAGAAAGTGTTTGAGAGCACTTTTTCTTTAGAGAGGATTTGTTACCCATCAAAACTGCAAGTACTTCCAGTATCTCTAAGTTGATAGAGATGGTGACATTGGGAAAATCAGAGCTGATAAACGTCTTTTATAACTTCTGATGAGTGCTCTCTCCATTTAAAAAAATAAAATAAAATCCATCTTAGCATTACTCTCTCTTGCTTTAGGGTTTTCCATATGCATTGTAGATGAGACAGTGAGTTCCCCTCCCACTTCCCTCAGCCTACCTTTGAAGTCATTGGCATACAGATTTTATTCACACCCACAGCTTTCTGCCTCTCTTTACCTTGGGCCACGTTTTGGCCCTGGGACTCTACTTGGCAGGAAGTTACTGCCACCACGATTTCCTCTCCACCAAGGAATAGCAGGAGTGAGTAGTTATATAGCTCTATTTTTCCCTCCCATGGTGAAATAATTTTACGGAATCTCTTAGAGCGTCCTGGGAAGAACTGAGGAGTTTTCCATAACAGCAACCCACTTACTAATGCAACTTTTACTGACTTCTCTATCTTTTAGTCTTCACTTGTTCACTCCTTCAATGTGCTCACTAAGATTACCTCCCAATATACTATACACTTGTGTCCAAATCCTTGCTTTAACGTCCACTTTTGAAGGACCCTAAGAAATGCATACTGTGGGGTGTATTAGTCTGTTTTCAAGCTGCTGATAAAGACATACCCGAGATTTGGCAATTTACAAAATTAAAGAGGTATAATGGACTTACAATTCCATGTGGCTGGGGAGGCCTCACAATCATGGTGGAATGTGAAAGGCATGTCTTGCATGGCAGTGGACAAGAGAAGAGAATGAGGAAGAAGCAAAAATGGAAACCCTTATAAAACCATCAGATCTCTTGAAACTTATTCACTATCATGAGAACAGTATGGGGAAAACTGCCCCTGTGATTCAATTATCTTCCACCAGTTTTCTCCCATGTCACATGGGAATTATGGGAGTACAATTCAAGATGAGATTTGGGTGGGGACATAGTCAAACCATATAATTCTGTCCCTGGCCCCGACCAAATCTCATGTCATCATATTTCAAAAACAATCATGCATTGCCAACAGACCCCAAACTCTTAATTCATTTCAGCATTAACTCAAAAGTTCACAGTCCAAAGTCTCATCTGAGACAAGGTAAATCCCTTCTGCCTATGAACCAGTAAAATCAAAAGCAAGTTAGTTACTTCCTAGATACAATGGGGGTACAGGCATTATAAATACATCCATTCCAAATGGGAGAAATTAACCAAAACAAAGGGGCTACAGGCCCCATGCAAGTGTGAAATCTAGTGGGGCAGTCAAATCTTAAAGTTCAAAATGATCTCCTTTGACTCCATGCCTGACATCCAGGTCATGCTGATGCAAGATGTGGGCTCCCACGGTCTTGGGCAGCTCCACCCCCATGGCTTTGCAAGGTACAGCCTCCCTCCTGGCTGCTTTCACAGGCTGGCATTGAGTGTCTGTGGCTTTTCTGGGCACACAGTGATGCAAACTGTTGGTAGATCTACCATCCTGGGGTCTGGAGGATGGTGGCTATCTTCTCACAGCTCCACTAGGCAGTGCCCCAGTGGGGACTCTGTGAGGGGACTTCAACCCCAAATTTTCCTTCCACACTGCCCTAGTAGAGGTTCTTCATGAGGCCTCTGACCCTGCAGTGCCACTCTGCCTGGATGTCCAGCATTTCCATAGATCCTCTGAAATCTAGATGGAGGTTCCCAAACCTCAATTCTTGACTTCTGTGGACTTGCAGACCAAGCACCATGTGGAAGGCGTGGAGCTTGCACCCTCTGAAGCCACAACCTGAGTTGTACTTCGGCCCCTTTTAGCCACAGCTAGAGTGACTGAGACACAGGACACCAAGTCCCTAGGCTGCACACAGCAGGGTGCCCTGGGTCTGGCCCAGAAAACAATTTTTTCCTCCTAGGCCTCCAGACTTGTGATAAGAGAGGCTGCCATGAAGATCTCTGAAATGCCCTGGAGACATTTTCCCCATTGTATTGGTGATTAACATTTGGAGCTTCGTTATTTATGCAAATTTCTGCAGCCAGCTTGAATTTCTCCTCAGAATTTTTTTTTTTTTTTTTTAATATCAGCTTGTCAGGCTACAAATTTTCCAAACTTTCATGCTCTGTTTCCCTTATAAAACTGAATGCTTTTAACAGCACCCAATTCACATCTTGAATGCTTTTCTCCTTAGAAATTTCTTCTGCCAGATACCCTAAATTATGTCTCTCAAGTTCAAAGTTCCACAAATCTCTAGAGCAGGGGCAAAATGTTACCAGACTCTTGGTTAAAACATAACAAGAGTCACCTTCACTCCAGTTTCCAACAAGCTCCTCATCTCCACCTGAGACCATCTTTGCTTGGATTTTGTTGTCTATATCATTATCAATATTTTGGTCAAAGGCATTCAACAAGTCTCTAGGGAGTTCCAAACGTTCCCACATTTTCTTGGATTTTTCTGAGCCCTTCAAACTGTTCCAACCTCTGCCTGTTACCCAGTTCCAAAGTGACTTTCACATTTTCAGGTATGTTTTCAGCAGCATCCCACTCTACTTGTACAAATTTACTGTATTTGTCCATTTTCAAGCTGCTGATAAATACACACCTGAGACTGGGCAATTTACAAAAGAAAGAGGTTTATTGCACTTACAGTTCCACGTGACGGGGAGGCCTCACAATCATTATGGAATGTGAAAGACACATCTCACCTGGCGGCAGACAAGAGAAGAGAATGAGGAAACAGCCAAAGTGGAAACCCTTTATAAAACCATCAGATCTTGTGAGATTTATACACTACCATGAGAACAATACGGGCAAAATCGCCCCCATGATTCAATTATCTCCCACCAGGTTTCTCCCACAACACGTGGGAATTATGGGAGTACAATTCAAGATAAGATTTCGGTGGGGACACAGCCATACCATATTATGGAGTCAATATATCTATGTATCACAATCCCCAAAAAACTTGAATTGTCAGTGAAAGATGTGATATGATGTGTTGATAAAAATTATCACTAAAATAAAATATTGTATTATACCTTCTTTATTGATTTATTATGAGAAAAGAGTCTCTCTCTCTTTTTTGTAACTTCATAAGGAACTTACAATGAATTTCCTCAGTAAAAACTGAGGAAAACAAGAAACCTCAAAGACTAAGCACAAACCATTTGCCTGAGTATACTATTTTCCAGTGTTTATATTGTCCACACCATTTCCTCTAAACACATAGGTATCTATCTATCTAAGCTGGATGCCTCTTATTTTCCAAAAATAGCTGTCAGAATTGTCCTCTAAATCCCTTTAAAACCCTCCAAAGTTATGAAGTTCTCTTCAGGGTAAAGCACAAAGGAATGCAACTTTGATTTTGTTGAGTTAGAGAGATCTGTCCTTGGGAAATGTTTGTTATGTTTAATTATATACCTGTGTGTCTTCATGAAGCACTCTCTCTGTTAAAGCAATATTGATCTACTTCCATTTCTATCTAGGCATTCTGTTTCAGAGATCACTGTAGACATGACAAGCATTCCAAAAAACATAAGTCTGGAGAAAAATATGTAGGACCAAAAGTTAAAAAAAGAAAAAAAAGCAAGAGTTCCTGTTTTTGTATTTTTGCATCAGTGTGTTGATAAAATATGAAGGAACAACAGTGAATTTTTTACATTGTACACTCTAGAGTCCTTAAATGTCATGAGGTGAAATGAAAAAAAAAAAAAAATCAAATGAAAGCAGTAAGTGCATATTTGGACCAATTTACATAGCTCTACACCTCGGGCTAGCTTGCCCTAGTTATGATGGACAGGTGTCGGTTCTTTCTCAAATTCATCTTCACTTATGGAGCTAAGAAGGCACTTGTCATTCCAACCACATCTAATGCCATTCAGAGACTATAACAGAGAATAAAAGAAGAACAAATACTGAAATTGGAAGGCAACTGGCATAATTCAAGGTGAATCTCACACAAGGGGATAGTCTGTCTTTACAAGAAGGTAGTGTAAACAATAGCTATAATTTGTGTCAGGGCATATACTTGAGAGCTTTCAAATTGCCTGGTGGTAAAAATGGGAATGCTGCTAATAAAAATGATTAAGGGGAAAAAAAAGTGAGGGTAACTGACTGGCTAAGACATTTAGTAATGGAATATGACACTATTTGCTTCTAGGTCACTGGTTCCAATTCAGCCTAAATCAGGAGTAGCTGAAAGCTGTGATCATCTAATGTGCTCTTGGTGGCCTATTTGAAATAGTGTGATGGTCTTAGCTCAGGGAAGACTAGTCTGTTGCAGCCATAAATACATCAATATCAGTTATAACCTTTCAACACTTTCAGTTGTCTTGCAATTACTAAAGAACGGGCAAATAATGCTTAGGGCTAGATTCTGTTCTGCTCTTTCTTCACAAAACTTCAACCTTATCAAAAAGGACCCCTCAAAACGGAGTAATGATCTTTTCCCTAGAGACCTTGAGGGTTAATTGGTGACTTTGGATTGTTCCATGTGGCAACTCTTAGTTTCATAGAGTTTCTATTTTGATATAAAAAATAAAAAAGAAAAGAAAAAAATAGCATTCTGTCATGTAAGTGGATGTTTGAAAGGAACCTACAAGGATTAAGGGTCTTCTTTTGTTTTCTTATTATTTTTTAAGTTTCTTTAAAAGCATAGCTTGGGTTTCTGGATAACTTTAGAAATGTGGCAAACCATAACTTTCTAAAAATGTTATACAGATTTCCTCTATGCTTTGTTCAACATTCATTCATTTTCTCTAGAAAAGCGTCAAGCTTGAAAAGTATTGACTAGCAGCCACATAAATGGGTAGTAATGCCACAGGAAATTAAGTATACCATTTATGGAATACATGCACACAACAGCAATGTAGTGTTTGCCAAACCCTGGAGAAGCAGCAGGGTTTTTTGTTTGTTTTTTTAAGTAAAGAATATTTACTTCAGCTCAAGGGGAGGAAGTTAAACTTGAAAGAAAGTAAACAATAATGAAGACAACTATTTTTCAACTAAGAATAAAAACCTTTCAAATAGTTATCAAGTCTTAATATACTGTCTCTATTTATGGCATTCCAGATAAGATTTGCATTTTGAAGGTTTTGGCAGTTCATGTCATTGTGAAGTATTTAAAAGGAATAACAAAAGAACAAAGGAAGTCTGTGTCACAGAAATAATGTTGCATGGACTTTGGTGTCCAAATAGCTTGGAATATTGGCTCCATCATGTACAACTATTATTCTCTTAAGTGAAAGAGCAATCTCTCTAGCATCAGTCTTCAATTGTTAATATATAATTCTATGAAACGAGGCATAACAGTATAAAACTTATTTGGCTCATTATGCAGAGAACACAGACATTATTAATATTTGTTTGCTTCCATTAAAAATGATTTTAAATATATATTATATATAATACATGAAATTACATGAACAATAAAATATTATGTATGTACTGAAAATTGTCTTCGGTATCTAAAACTTGAATTCAAGATACTAATTAACTTCCTTTTACCATTATAAATACTATACAGACATTTATTGTTTAACATGAATTAAATAAACAAACAGTGCCTAAATAAAAGCCAAACAAATGAAACAACAAACCAATAAAGATAAACAAGACCCGGATAGCAATGGAACCTCGGGAACTCCTGGAGGGCAACTTAACTCCTTCTGTTCAGTGTCTCATAGCAAAGAGACAGATACAAGGTACAAGATGGAGATTTCAATATTGTTTTTATTTTGGAATAGTCCAATAATTACCAGTAAAGATATTTGGTAGAAAGTGACTACAACCTAAGGTCAAAATTACAGTAATTTCCTTCCTCCTTCTCAAATCTTCTTTTGGTACAGCTGAGGCTGCAAAGAAGTTTACAAGTACATGTATCAGAGTATTAAGGCATTTTACAAACCAGGTCATTTAATGAATGGCAAAACCCTTGGACTCAGGAAGGAGAGATGGAGTCTCTGACTCACATATGGTGGTTTCTGCTTTCATCACTACTAGCTGTGGGATTGTATGAAAAATCACTTACCATTTCTATACCTCAGTTTCTTCCTCTACAAAATGGAGATAATTTAAGATGTGTTTCATAGGGTTGTTGGAAAAATTAAATGAGTTAACATGTAAATACTTTAGAGCAGGAGTCATTGTCTTCTTACCTACATCTGAGACTGACCACATGCGGGAAGTGTGGGGATGGGACATGTTTCTCTGATTTGAGGTCTCAGACATGAGTGTGGTATTTGGACTGATAGGTATTACAATAACACTCGCTACAATGTGAAAGAGTGAGTAAGGAGTGGAGAGAAAAGCTACCAGTGCTCACCGGCTTTTTGCCCTTCTGTGTAGTAAAAGAGAACCCTTGTCTACGAAATCTTAAGGAATGAGAGACATTTTTGCCCTTCCTCCCCAAATAATTATTTTATTAGCTTTCAAAAGTTCCAATGCAAAAGCATGTTGAAAGCATCTAAAAAAAACTCTTTAGACTTTGTGAAATACAGCAACTTGCATGCATACGTCATATTTCTCTCTGTATCTTGGGAACAACGAATATGTGGGGACTTAATAGAATGCAGATGGAACCTGAAAAAGGAGAATTCCTGACTGGCTCTGCCACACTTTGCTGAAAAAATCCATCCAAAAATAGCATCTGAATATGAACTTTTATATCAAGAATTCCACTTGAATAAAGATACAGGAAGTTTTTTCAAAATATTAAGATCCAACAACTCAGTAAAAGTCCCGACAAAGTGCTGCATAGTTCTGCAGTATGACTTAAAAGTGTATCCTTTTAGAATTCACACAAGATTAAATGGATTGAAATAACAAGGATTTGAATCATTTTTTCTAGGATTCTTGTGGGGAAAATTTAAATTAAAATAATTGGTTTCCTATAGGCAAAGGCAGAATCCTTCTGCTAGTGAAAGTTGACAGCAGTGACTGAGTTTCCTAAGCTTTTATATGCATTGTTTTATTTGATCATTCTAAAAGCTTTGGGAATTAAGGCATTGTTATCATTTTTGTTTTGTGCTTGAGAAGAGTTAGTCTCAGAGAGCTGGTTGTGATTGTTCCTGCTCACACAGCTACAAAGTGGAAGAGACAGGAGTCAAACCACAAGGCTCCACGCCTCCTGAAGCCTCACCATTCTGACACTAAGGCCTTATTATTTCACTTTCACTTTTAAAGCATTGGATTTGATGTTTTATTTTGTGAATATCTATCAGAAATTACAGTGGAAACTAATAGAGGGTCATTCAGTTCATCATATATTTATGGTATAGCTATTATGCTTTTTGATAATGCACTCTTTTTATAGTTCTCAGGTACATAAAATGAGATTAGCCTACACTCTATACTTGCCTCTGTGAAGAACTGTTTATTTAGCATTTCAACTACTGCTGTTCCTATGGCAGAAATCTAGGGCTAAATATATTCTGAATGGAAAACTGAATTCACAAGGCTATATACTGAAACAAAAAACTAGTGAGCCAAGTAATAGTTCTTGTTTAACATAGCTACAGGTTATTCCAACAATATCTAAGCCCTTTGGAGTTTATAAAGACCTGTTACCATTTTCAAAGTATGTCTATTTTGTACACATATTTGAAATATTGAATAATAGATTTATACCTTGGAGGAGCTTAGCACAGGTCATATACTGACTGGCATGTTGCTGAAGGATGCCCTAGTGAAAAATGCATGGCTTATTGCATTTCCACTCTGTCTTACAAAGTCATAAAATAAAAATAGTCTATCTTCTTGAGTCATATTTGTAAATTACTGTTCAACATTCATTGGTAAAGTTGAAAAATCTTGAAAATATCTTAATTTTAGAAATCTAGCTACTTTATACTTGGCCAAATATATAAGTCCTATAAAGGCATACCTTGTTGTATTGCATTTTGCTTTACTGAGTTTCATATATATTGTGTAATATATATACTTTTTTTTTTTTTTTACTAATTGAATGTCTGCGGCAACCTTGCATCAAGCAAGTCTATTGGTGCCATTTTTCCAACATCATGTGCTCACTTTGTGTCTCTGTTACATTTTGTTAATTCTCTCAATACTTCAAACTGTCTTATTATTATTATATCTGTTGCATGATCTCTATTAGTGATCTTTGATGTTACTATTGTAATTGTTTGGGGGCATCATGAACCATGCCCATATAAGACAGCAAGCTTAATTGATAAATGTGTGTTCTGACAGCTCCACCAACCAGCTGTTCCCCTGTCTCTTTCCCTCTT
>NW_012104776.1:2122538-2124879 GCF_000951045.1 Mandrillus leucophaeus | reverse complement strand
CTAGGAGTGCAATGACTGTGGTTTATTGTGGGTGTATATTTAACATTTTAATAAGCTGCCAACATGTTTTACAAAGTCATTGTTCCACTTTTACATTTTGAAAAAAATAGTATATGAAAGCTTCAGTAGCTTCACATGCATGCCAACACGTGCATCTGCCAATCTTTTGCTTTAGCTACTGTAATGGGTATAGAGTAGTACCTCACTATGATTTGTATTTGACCTTATGACCTTAGGGTGAGCATCTTTTTATGAGCTTACTGGTCATTCAAGTAATTTCTTTAGTGAAGTGTCTGTTCACATCTTTGTGCCAATTTTAGTTGGATTATTTCTTATTAGGAATAATAAATTCTCTTTATACCATATCATAAATATATGTTGCTCCTCAGACTGTATACTTATTGTAATTATATTGCTATAAATATATGGCACTTCTCATACCATATATTTATTTCAATTAAAGTTTTGGCACTAAAGTAAATCATTTTCTAATTATTTGCTGCTATGTTACTATGTATATCTATTCTCACATGATATGGCTTGCCTTTTTGTTGTTTTTTTCCCCTACATCTCCAATTTTTTATTTTAAAATATTTAGTTGACAAAATTAATATATTCAAATCACCATATAACATCATGATTTTATTAGTATATCAAATCAAATATATTTAATTAATATATTCAAATCACCATATAACATGGTGATTTTATCTACATTAATTAACAGATTTATCACCACCCACAGTGTACCTTAGTTTCCCAGAACTTGTGCTTTTTGGGCATATTTTGAGGAAGTTAATGTTCTAATAATTTTCATGAAGTACACTTCATCATTTTTTGTTTTGTGGTTTATGCCTTTTATGTTCTATTTAAGAGAGCATTGCCTAATCAGAGGTTGTAGAGATTTTTCCTCCTTTAAGCTTATATTTCTACCACTTATAATTAGGTATATGATGCATTTTGGTTTTTTTTTTTTTTTATTTTGTGTGATAAGGTTTGATGACATCATCCACATAGATATCGAGTTGTTTCACTACTACTTGTCGAAAACTTTTCTCTACCCATTAGATCGCTTTGCAACTTTTGACAAATATTAATCAATTATATATGTGTGACTTTTTTTCAATGATTTATTATTGTGTTCCATTAACTCTTTGATATATCTATACTTTCATGAATGCCATACTATTTTGATTACTGTAGCTTTATAGAAATTCTTGAAATCAGGCAATGCATGTCTTCTAACTTTTAAAAAATTAGTTTGGCTATTCTAGGTTGTTTGCAATATCATATAAATGTTAGAATCACCTTGTCAATTTCTATAAAATGTGTTGCTAGGACCTTGATTCAGATTATGCTGACTGTACAGATCAATTTAAGGAAAATTAATATTTTGAAAATGTTGGCCCTTTGTATCCATGACAATATTAAATACCTTTATTTATTTAGGTCTTCTGTAATATTTTTTAGTAACTATCTCTAGTTTTCAGTGTATAGACTTGGAGAGCTTATGTCAAATGGACTCCTAATTTTTTCATATTTTGACATTATTATAACAGAATATCATTTATTTTATTTTCCAAATAGTTTCTATGCTATTATATACAAGTACAAAAGCTTTTGCATATTAACCTTATATCCTACAACTTTGAAAAATTAATATATTACTTTTAATAGTGGTTTTATAGAATACTGGGAATTTTTTATGTAAACAAGCATGTCCTAAGCAAACAGAAATAATTCTATTTATTTATTTTTTAATCTGTATGGCTTTTATGTTATTCATTTCCTGCTGCAATGACTAGGACCTTCAGCACAAGATTGAACGGTAGTAGTGAGGGTAGACATTGTTGATTATTTCTGTTCCTGGGAGGACATCTTAAATATTCACCCTTAAGTATGAGGTTAGCTTTAAGGTGCCATGGTGGTTTGCTGCACCCATCAACCCATCATCTACATTAGGTGTATCTCCTAATGCTATCCCTCCCTAGCCTCCCACCCCGCAACAGGCCGCGGTGTGTGATGTTCCCTTCCCTGTGCCCATTCTCATTGTTCGACTCCCATTTATCAGTGAGAACATGCGGTGTTTGGTTTTCTGTTCCTGTGTTAGTTTGCTAAGAATGATGGTTTCCAGCTTCATCTATGTCCCTGAAAAGGATGTGAACTCATTTTTTATGGCTGCATAGTATTCCATGGTGTATATGTGCCACATTTTCTTTATCCAGTCTATCATTGATGGGCATTTGGGTTGGCCCCAAGTCTTTGCTATTGTGTACAGAGTTGCAATAAACATGTGTGTGCATGTGTCTTTATAGCAGAATGATCTATAATCCTTTGGGTA
>NW_012104776.1:2121439-2122488 GCF_000951045.1 Mandrillus leucophaeus | reverse complement strand
TCAAGAAATAACATCAAGAGAATATATGTTTGATAGTTTTCTGGAATGAATCCACTGGCCTCTTTGGAATTTTTACTAAAACAGAATTTAAAAATGAAATAGTTGAGGCATGGCTTAAGAGGATAAATAATATGTGGAAAGATATCCATAAGCATCTTGCTTTTTATAATTTATTTATAGTTTCCATGTCTTTTTTATACATGATAAAATGTGTGTAAAATATTTGACTTCTAGTTGGAACTCATTGAGTTAGTTTTTGCAGTTACATATTTTATCATTTTCAGAGCCCTCTACTGTTTTTATTTAAAATAACAAGTGTTTTAAAAACATGGCTTATTTTGCTTTCTGCGAGCCACTTTATTCAAAAATGCTCATTGATTTGTTTACTCTGGTTGTTAGAGAAATGCAGAGACATTTTACAGTATTGCTATGAAGACAGTATACTTTGCCCAGTGCACCAAAATGTTTATTTTTCTAACAATTTCTGAAAGCATATCATAAACAGCCATTTGGTTTATTATGAAAAGACATACATTGTCATTAAAATGTAATCCCTTTTTATTAAAATTTTAATATTAAATTACAACTCTGATATTATCCTGCTGCTTTATATAATTTTCACATTTTCTTTTAACTTTTTTTGAGTCCTAAGCCAAATTTACTGATCCTGAAAATAAATTCACAGGAAAGTGAGTTCAAATAGTAGTATCTACATTTTAGGCATACAATCTACAGATATAAGGTAATTAGATTCCTCCTCCTTCTTTTTCACTTCAGCAATTGTGAAAGCATAGGTCTTATTTTCAGTTCTGACCTATTCATTTAATAACATGTATTACTGTGATTCACTAGGCCATTACTTATCTTCATTTTATTTACTAGCACAATGTCTGAGACAATGACAGGGTAAGGATGCTACTTAAGAGCAAGCAAAATTCCTAGAGAGTTGGTTTGGCTTCCTTCTCACCTGCCTTCTCTCTTTTTCTTCTTTTTAAAGCTTTTTAGGTTAAATTTTGAGTTAGCAGCTGCATGTTTGAGCATGAATTCCT
>NW_012104776.1:2116593-2120048 GCF_000951045.1 Mandrillus leucophaeus | reverse complement strand
CATATAAATTTACAACAGTATTTTTAAAAGAGACATTTTCCACTTGAATTTGCTTATTTTTCTCTAAGAATATATAATATTTTTGACAACAGGGACAATGACATATTTGTATTTGTTTTATAATGTTTAACATAGTGTCATGTGCAGTAGCATTGATAAATGTTTATGCAAAAGAATGAATAAATGAACTAACAGAAAAGTCAATGTTAAGACCTGTGATTTAACCTATTTATCACCCCATGTCACAGCTTTCTCATGCATAACATGAAATAATGCATAAGTATATTATCCAAGTTCCAGGCAGCTTTGAAATCTCTTGAAATATATTTATATTTCACTAGTTTGGTACTTTGGATGTAAAAAAGAAAAAAAAAAAAAGAGGAGAATTAAACAGTACTGACTCTTTCGGCCATACTCAACAGTCTCTCATTCATACATATTTTAGTCTTTTTTTACCTTCTTATTATCTTCAGGTAAGTTTTAGTACAGTAGTCCCCCTTATCCATGAAGGATATGGTCCAAGATGCTCAGTGGATGCCTAATATCATGGATAGTTCCAAACCCTATAAATATTGTTTTTTTCCTCCACCTACATATCTAGGAAAAAGTTTAATTTCTAAATTAGGCACAGTTAGAGATTAGCAACAATAATGAAATACAACAATCATAATAATGTACTATAATAAAAGTTATGTGAATGTGGTCTCCTTTTCTCTCTTTCTCTCAAAACATTTGATTGTACTCTAATACCTATTTTTATACTGTGGTTGACTGTGGGTAAATGAAACCATGGAAAGCAAAATTGGGGATAGATGAGGGGTACTAATGTCCACAAGAATGCCTGTATGGCATTCTCGATCTGTGGTAATTTTACGTTCTGTGATTTAATAATAAAGTTTAGAGATTAAAAAGACAAAGAGGAAATATGTATTTTCTAATCAAACTCCATCACTGCACAGGACAATTAATTGAGTCTCAAACAAAATAAGTGTTTTTCTACCTCTGTAAATGACTTATTGTCAAATACAAAAATCTTTGAGTAACAACATAGAAAGACTAGGAAAGGTGATAAGAGAACTAAGGTAATTGAAGATTTCCTCTTTCTTTTTCATTCTCATTTATCTCCTGGAGCAGAAATATTAAGAATATTAATACTGGAAGAAGAGATTTATAAAATAACTCTGTAGCACCCTTGAGGGCATAAATATGTCAATTAATGTAAAATCTTTAAAATAAGGTACATGTCACCCTCTTCCGTATTTTTTCTACCGTTTAAGATTAGAAGATGTTTTCTAATTGCTTCTTCTTTAAAATTTAACTTATTCCAATGCCAATGTCAGGGTTTCAAAGAGTCCATATTTCTTACAACGAAGTCCCACAACGAATTTGAAATGAATTAATGTTCTTGTAACTTCATATGTGTATACGCACACACATACATACACATTTAATTGTTATTCAACGCAAAAGTTGTTTTATATCTCTGAAGCAAACAACAAACTTCCTTCCTTGAGCCATAATTTTTACATTTAATACATTTATTTGTTTCTGTTTTTCTCATTTCTATAAGAGAAGGAAAATAGAGGCATGCACTTAGAGCTAACTCAAGTCCTGCCTATACCTTTGAACGTTAAGTCATATTCCAAAATAGATTCATTTTACTTAACTCCCTCCATAATTAATTGAATAATCTTTCTGAGGGCTTACTTTATAAAATAAGTAAACAGAGGGTCTATCTCAGTTATCCAATAACTGTGTTTCGTTACAAAACTAAGTCTTGAGTTTCCACAAATGAGTGGGAATAATTGCTCAGGCAGCTGTTTCCTGTGAAGCAGAGCAGCTCAACAGCAGTATGCTGATAATATTAGTGGCAGACAATTAAATTGTTCAATTTGTGTCCATTTAGGATTTTGCCTATCTTTAATGTAATCTGACAGCACTTTTAGTTGTATCACCTGTTATTTGAGAGTGCTTAGAGAAAAATAAAAACTGACAAAACATCTTTTTAGTTTAATAGAGGTATTGTGTATATGAGAGATGAAAATAGAGAGGGTAGAGGCCAATGAGAGAGAAAGGACCTATTTGGTCTTAAATTTTACATATATTTTATACATAATCATAATCTTTCTGTTTTTACTCTAGAAACAGAAACAGAATAGGATTAACCTTTTATTTTTGTAACTGAAATATCTTTTATTATAAGAAGTCATTGTATAATGTTTACAGGACTTCGATTGTTTCTAAGAAATGTTCTAGAAATACGTATTTTCTCTTTGTCCTACCTCTGTGTCAAATTATAGCTAAAAGGGAGGAGGAAGGGATAGAAAAGAAAAAGATAACTTGTGAAGACTAGAAATGAGAGATTTGAATGTATAAATTACTTTGGATTGAAATTAATACTCTAAAAATGAAATTACACATATTTTGAACTATTTAACCATGTTCTATTATTTGAACTCAATTTTCATTGGGTTTAAGTTGGGTTCTTATTAATAAAATAAGTCCCTTCAGAAGGCACATTAATGCTTTAAGTCAAGAGTATATAGATAGTAAGTGTATTATGGTTATGTCCCACGTTGATAGAGAGATGTCAATTGCTTATAGGCATGCAGATGGTGAGTGGCAGAGCCTGGCTTTGATTCACGTGGTGTTATTCTGAGTCTTTTCCCTTTATCAAAATATTATGCTGCCTCTCACATTACAGAAATATTCAATATTACAGTTCTGTGGTTGCATTGCCATTAACTTCTTTCACAGGAGTTATCTTTGTTTCTGCATGTGTTTGTAGTTTTAGATACGTCATTCCTGTGTCTTAAGATACACATTTGGGAACTTAAAAGAGAGGAAAACATAAACAATTCTGATGTTCAGTCATCTTTGCTCCATCATCATCTATAGTAAGAGAGAGGGCTGTCATTGAAAATTAACTATAATCAATTGATTCAATCTTAATAATTACCAAATTTTAAATTGCACTTAAAAATAATTTTCAAAATATATTTGCCAATTTGAGATTTGTCCTCAATTTTGAAAATAACCTCTGAGTGAAATATGTATACAAAGTTAACACTTAGCCAAAATTAAAATATTGCTATGAACATAGGAGCTCAGATGAAAGTAGTAAACTAGGAAAATAATGTAATTAATTTTAATGACTTAAGATGGACATTACAAATTATATTTCTATTCCTGGGGAAAAATGCTCCTTAGACTTCCAACTATAAAGAATAAATAAAATTTTATGTTAATGTAATTTGGATAGATGTACCTGAATAAATCCATTGATGTCCTATGGCAGAAAATAATTGACACATAAATTAATATTGAAACAATATAGGGAATGCTAATCCCTCAAGAAATAACATCAAGAGAATATATGTTTGATAGTTTTCTGGAATGAATCCACTGGCCTCTTTGGAATTTTTACTAAAACAGAATTTAAAAATGAAATAGTT
>NW_012104776.1:2108122-2110228 GCF_000951045.1 Mandrillus leucophaeus | reverse complement strand
CTTTCAATAAAAGCTAGAAATAATATGATTAAGTTTAGTGAACAAGATATATCAAAATCTGAGGAAGGCCAAATTCTAGGCCTCTTGCACCAAAAAGTTTGCAGAGTTGTTCATGCAAAGAAAAAGTTCTTAAGAATCATAAGAAAGTGAAACAACCTTCTTTTGAGAAGTGTCTGTTCATATCTTTTACCCAGTTATTGATAGGGTTGTTAGTTTTTTCTTCTAAATTTGTTTAAGTTTGTTGTAGATTCTGGATATTAGACCTTTGTCACATAGGTAGATTGCAAAATTTTTCTCCCATTCTGTAAGTTGCCTGTTCACTCTGATGATAATTTCTCTTGCTGTGCAGAAGCTCTTTAGTTTAATTAGATCCCGTTTATCAATTTTGGCTTTTGTTGCAATCACTTTTAGTGTTTTTGTCATGAAGCCTTTGCCTAGGCATATTTATGTGGCCCAAAAAAAATGAAAAAAAGCTCAACGTCTCTAATCATTAGAGAAATGCAAATAAAAAAACAAATTGAGATACCATCTCATGCCAGTCAGAATGGTGATTATTAAAATGTCAAGAAACAATACATACTGGTGAGGCTGTGGAGAAATAGGAATGCTTTTACACTTTGGTGAGGATTTAAATTAGTTCAACCATTGTGCAAGACAGTGTGGCGATTCCTCAAGGAATCATGAGCAGATTTTATCAAACAACAAGGCATAAGGTCTACTTAGTCTTTGAATGGGAAATAAGAACCTAGAAAGGCCCCCTTTCCTCTGTGTTATTCTGTCTTGGAGTGATTTAAGCAGGGCTGCTTGGGTTGGAAGGTTAGACAGTATTGTGAAAGCACTTTCTCAGTCTTAACTCTTAGCATCTTTTTTCTAGTGTGCAAAATGCCTCCAGTAGAGCTTGAATAAAATTGGCTCAAAGAATAACCATACTTTAAAGTACCTTGAACCACTACTTTCTTCTGATATTTAGCTGTAAATCCAGATCAACCTGATGAATTCATTTTTTTATTAGAATGTTTTCTCCCTCCATTGCTCAATCTCTCAGTAATTTGGCTTTTGTCAGTCTCTACCTGCCTGCCTACCTGACCCCATGTGTTTGCTGCCAGATCAGTTCTCTACATCTGAGGTCTAACTGTAGGTGTGATTAGGGTCCCTTCCTTCAGCCTTGATCTCATTTGAATATGTGAAATATAGTGTGGTTGTATATGTGGTTTTTGTCTATTGTGAATATAGGTGATGTAAATATCTATGTACAAGCCTTTGTGTGAAAATGTGTTTCTATTTCTCTAAGGTAAATTTCTAGGAGTGCAATGACTGTGGTTTATTGTGGGTGTATATTTAACATTTTAATAAGCTGCCAACATGTTTTACAAAGTCATTGTTCCACTTTTACATTTAGAAAAAAATAGTATATGAAAGCTTCAGTAGCTTCACATGCATGCCAACACGTGCATCTGCCAATCTTTTGCTTTAGCTACTGTAATGGGTATAGAGTAGTACCTCACTATGATTTGTATTTGACCTTATGAACTTAGGGTGAGCATCTTTTTATGAGCTTACTGGTCATTCAAGTAATTTCTTTAGTGAAGTGTCTGTTCACATCTTTGTGCCAATTTTAGTTGGATTATTTCTTATTAGGAATAATAAATTCTCTTTATACCATATCATAAAAATATGTTGCTCTTCAGACTGTATACTTATTGTAATTATATTGGTATAAATATATGGCACTTCTCATACCATATATTTATTTCAATTAAAGTTTTGGCACTAAAGTAAATCATTTTCTAATTATTTGCTGCTATGTTACTATGTATATCTATTCTCACATGATATGGCTTGCCTTTTTGTTGTTTTTTTCCCCTACATCTCCAATTTTTTATTTTAAAATATTTAGTTGACAAAATTAATATATTCAAATCACCATATAACATCATGATTTTATTAGTATATCAAATCAAATATATTTAATTAATATATTCAAATCACCATATAACATGGTGATTTTATCTACATTAATTAACAGATTTATCACCACCCACAGTGTACCTTAGTTTCCCAGAACTTGTGCTTTTTGGGCATATTTTGAGGAAGTTAATGTTCTAA
>NW_012104776.1:2100509-2102757 GCF_000951045.1 Mandrillus leucophaeus | reverse complement strand
AGCAAGCAAAATTCCTAGAGAGTTGGTTTGGCTTCCTTCTCACCTGCCTTCTCTCTTTTTCTTCTTTTTAAAGCTTTTTAGGTTAAATTTTGAGTTAGCAGCTGCATGTTTGAGCATGAATTCCTTGGTTTACAGTGAAATAGCACATCCCTTAGGATAATATTGCTTTGAAGATGAGATGACAGAAGTCCTGTTGGTTTCACTTTGATGCAGATTATAGCTCCTGTATTCTTCAGTTCATGTCACATTTGTGAGTTGCCTGACTACATGCTCCCAAGATAGAAAAAAAAAAAAACTTATTTTAACCTCAAAGAAAAATTAAAAATACTAAACTCAGTAAATGCCATCTTTTTCCAATAAAAGTGTATTATGATCTTAAATTGAGCTCCATTTAGGTTGCCATAAACGACTCATTTCTGCTGCTTCAGGGAATTCTTGAAAACCCAAAACTCTTAATTCTGGGTGCCATGATGATGCTTGAGGAAAAATGTCAATAAAGTATAAGAAAAAGCAAGGATTTAGTTTCAAGACTTTTAGAATTAGAAATACTAGTACTGATTTGGCACCATTTTTGTGAAATTTGAAAGTTAGCATCTGGCAAAGTAACTGGCAGACATTTTAGGTGATTAGTAAAGTGAGTGGCAAAGGTCTTCATGGCTGAAAAACCACATCGGTTCCCAATTCCCTTTTCCTTTTATTTTCCCACTGTAGAGATTGGAGATACTAACCAGTTACCTCTAGCTTAATTAATCATGTGATAACTTTCTGGTGAGACGTAAGTAAAATCAACTCAATGGTTTCTAGGAAAGCTTTCAATTTCCTGATAAAGGGGATAGACATTTGCTATGGTCTGAACGTCTGTGTCATCCCTCACCAGTTCATACGTTGAAATCCTATCCCTTAAGGTGATGGCTTTAGAAGGTGAGGCTGATAAAGGGGATAGACGTTTGCTATGGTCTGAATGTCTATGTCATCCCTCACCAGTTCATATGTTGAAATCCTATCCCTTAAGGTGATGGCATTAGAAGGTGAGGCCTTTGGGAGATGACTCTATCATGAGGCTCTGCTCTCATGAGTGGGGTTAGTGCCTGGATAAAAAAAGACCCCAGTGTTAGCTTGCGCCTTTCTTCATGTGAGGACACAGAAAGAAGGTGCTATGAGGAAGTAGGTCCTCACCAGACACTGAATCTGCAGCCACCTTCATCTTGGACTTTCCCACCTCCAGAATTGTGAGCGATACATGTTGGTTGTTCATAAGCCACACAGTGTATGTTACAGCAGCCTGAATGGAATGAAACAACAATACTGCTTCTTCTGTCCCTCTGTGCTTTGAATGGCATGTAATACTTGAAACTTCATAAGCCATTGTTTGAACATAAGAGAAAGACCAAAGGAATCACAGAGAACTTGTGTTGATATATGTATAGTAGAACTGGAGATGTGCCCCCTACAACTCCCTTCAAGGAAGGACTAACTACTACCTGTAGAGAGTGGGATCCACAGACAGCCTCCAACATCCACCTTTCAGGATCTAACTCAACTGCTGAGAGTAATCTGGTCAAGGCCACACTCTTGCAGAGACAGAGTGACATCTAGTTTATGCCCTGAAAAGGACCTGGCCATTTCAGGCCAACACAGGACACTCTGATGGGCAATATATACTCTAAAGCTCCCTGCTACGTTGGCTAAGCATTTGTTGGGTTTGCATTGCAGTTTTTTTTCTGTCTAATCTTCCTTCCTCCCACTTATCTTTGTAGGTGTGATCCCTACTAAACAGCTTACATCCCAATCGTCTGTCTCAGCATCTCTTCTAGAGAACCCAACCTGTAAATATGAAAAACAAAAAGGTGATAATCACCTAGTTTCAAACATTTTGGTATGTGAGGAAACAATTTATTCAAACCACAGTTACTTGCAAAATTTACCGATGCATGCTGCTAAATTGTTTCTAGCTGTTATAGTGGTATAGCTTAATTTTTTTTCTTAAACATTTTGTTTAATTATCATAAGAAAGTAGTAGCATTTATATAATCTGAGAGGGGACATCAAATATCATTTGGTCTAAAGTCTTTATTTTATTAATCAGAAATCTGAGGCCCAGAAATATGGAAGAAACTTTCAGTGGGCTCCAGGCAAGAGGCCAAAAAGAGGCCACATAAAACAATTTATTTAATGTTTTGTTCTTTCTTGGTATATTGTAACTTCTTCATTGCTTCCCCACACTTTAAACTGTAGTCTAGAGCAGTTG
>NW_012104776.1:2096402-2100459 GCF_000951045.1 Mandrillus leucophaeus | reverse complement strand
AGGCCAACACAGGACACTCTGATGGGCAATATATACTCTAAAGCTCCCTGCTACGTTGGCTAAGCTTTTGTTGGGTTTGCATTGCAGTTTTTTTTCTGTCTAATCTTCCTTCCTCCCACTTATCTTTGTAGGTGTGATCCCTACTAAACAGCTTACATCCCAATCGTCTGTCTCAGCATCTCTTCTAGAGAACCCAACCTGTAAATATGAAAAACAAAAAGGTGATAATCACCTAGTTTCAAACATTTTGGTATGTGAGGAAACAATTTATTCAAACCACAGTTACTTGCAAAATTTACCGATGCATGCTGCTAAATTGTTTCTAGCTGTTATAGTGGTATAGCTTAAATTTTTTTCTTAAACATTTTGTTTAATTATCATAAGAAAGTAGTAGCATTTATATAATCTGAGAGGGGACATCAAATATCATTTGGTCTAAAGTCTTTATTTTATTAATCAGAAATCTGAGGCCCAGAAATATGGAAGAAACTTTCAGTGGGCTCCAGGCAAGAGGCCAAAAAGAGGCCACATAAAACAATTTATTTAATGTTTTGTTCTTTCTTGGTATATTGTAACTTCTTCATTGCTTCCCCACACTTTAAACTGTAGTCTAGAGCAGTTGCTTTCCAGTGTAGTTTCAAACCAGCAGCCTCAGCATCATTTAGGAACTTGTTAGAATCAAATGCAAATTTTGGTATCCTACTGTGGATATATTGAGTGAGAAATGTTAACAGAGAGGAAGCAAAACCAAATAATATGTGTTTTTACAAGTGCTTCAGGTGATTCTGATTCACACTAAAGTTTGGGACCAATAGTTGAAAGAGAGATCTGCTGATAGAAGAAGCTGAAGGAATTAGGCTCTAGTCCCAAGTCACCTTCAAAATGGTGGTGTGGTCTTAGGACTGCTACTGCTTCCTTGTACCTTAGTTTACTTACTCTTTATAGAGACGATTGAACCAAATCAAGGTTTAAAAAACATTTTTGGCCAGGCACAGCGGCTCACCCCCGTAATCCCAGCACTTTGGGAGGCTGAGGTAGGTGAATCACCTGAGGTCAGAAGTTGGAGACCAGCCTGGCCAACATGGGAAAACCCTGTTTCTACTAAAAATACAAAACATAGCCAGGTATGGTGGCACATGCCTGTAATCCCAGCTACTTGGGAGGCTGAGGCAGGATAATCGCTAGAACCCAGGAGGCAGAGGTTGCAGTGTGCTTAAATCAAGTCACTGCACACCAGCCTGGGTGATGGAGTGAGACTCCGTTTCAAACAAACGAGCAAACAAACAAACGAAAAAACATTTTAAAGGCAAGTAACCTATATTAGTAAGAGTTCTCCAGAGAAACAGAACTAATAGATAGAATGTATGTGTGTGTATATGTGTGTGTTTCTATATGTGTGTGTATATATAATATCAAAAAATAGATATGAATTATTGCATTATTTTTGAAAATTTTTAAATATAGCAGTAGTTGCATTGTCAGTAGATGATTTTTCCAATTAAAGAGTAGTTGAAAGCTTCTGTGAGAGAGATATATAAAGAGAGAGAGAGAGAGAGAGATTGAAAGGAGATTTATTTAAGGAATTGGGTCATGAAATTGAAGCTAGCAAGTCCAAAATCTGCATTGTGGGTAAGCAGACAGGTTGAAGATCCAGACATTAGCTAATGTTGGAGCTCAAGTCCTAAGCCAGTCTGGAGGCAGAATTCCTCTTCCTCAACGAAGAGGAAAAGCCTTCAACTGATTATATGTGACTCACCTATACTGTAGAAAGTAATCTGTTTCACTCTAAATTTATTGATTTAAATATTAATCTCATCTAAAAAAGTAACTTCACAGAAATATTCAGACTAGTGTTTCTCCAAATAAATATCTGTGTACCAAGACCTAGTCTAACTGACACACAATAGTAACCTTCACAGGACCCTTTGTTTGAATAAATTAAACATTATGTTGAAGTCCAGTATATGAAACAAATAAAAGCTCAATGGTTGAAGCAAGATGAGTTGCTGATATTTCTTGTAATCAACACCTCCCTACTCCTATACCAACCCACCTTCCATTACTGGGCATTAAATGACCTGACAGAAGCCCTGAAGATTTGTTGATGTACCACTGAAAAATTACATAAATACCTCGATAATGCAGCTGCTTTCAGCTCTTAAGAAACTAACTGATGTAAAAAGATGTTGCCAGGCAAGCTTCAGAAGGTATTTCACTTATACCAATTTTTTAAAAACTTTGTAATCGATTTGTCACTTGCCTAAAAGTGTGACAAATTTATGCTTATCAAATGCTTTTCCCACTTAGGAGCATATGTATTAAATATAGTAATTATCTATTGTCACCTACTTTATTCACAGTTCTTTGCTAGATTTTGTTCTGATAAGTTTTTAGAATACTCGTTTTATAAAAATATAGTAAATTTTTATTTAATCCATGTATACATTTTTATAGATGTTAAATAAATGGGGTAAGAATAGTAAAATGTTAATATAATTATATGACATTTCTTAATGGTATAGAAAATGCCAAAGTTTTACAAATCCTTATATTAAATCAAACACTCCAGACACAGTAATCAATTAGTGTGGAATTAAACAGTAGTGCTTTTTGAAATAAAACTCTTCTGTACCTACATTTTTAAGTCATTCTGCTTGTTGTTTCTAAACTGATACCAAAATATCTAAGAGTGTCCACATGAAAATAAAATTCTGCCTAGTCATCAGATATTCAATGTCTCTTACATGAGAATGCAAGGCACTATACAGATTAATCAGAAATAAAAAAAAGTTTGAATTAATTATATTCTTTTTGAAACTTTTAAATATAGCAATAATTGCTTTGTCTATAGATGACTTCTTAAATTAAAGAGTAGTTGAAAGCTTGTTAGATAATGAAATTAATATTTTGCTATGATTTTTTAAAAGTTTCCTAGTAAGATGAGACAACCTGGATTCTCTAAGAGTGATGTTTACAATGGCATTTTTACATACTATCTCTAACCATAAAACACATGGCATGTATTCTTCCTTTTCATTAGAGATGAAGGAACAGAAATTTGAAGAGCTTATTAATTTCATACAACTAGTAAGTACAGAAACCTGGATTTGAACCCAACTTTACCTATGGAGTTTTGGGTCTGGTTCTACCAAATGCTAGCAATGTGGCTGAACAAATTGATTACTCACAGCTAGGGACAGAGGAAACATACAAGAAAGAAATGACCTTTTGAAAAGAGATGAAGTAGATTAGATCCAGATGTCAAATTGAACATATTTGTCCACCTCACATCTCATCTCGTGTTTTCTTGAAATAACAAAAAGTACAATTTTAAAAGAATAAGCTTATAGGGGCTCCATTTCTGGATGGCATTGTTAGCAGCTTTGCAGACCCATTCCTCAGAGACATAAACAAACCTCTTGAGATGATAAAACAAACAAACAAAAAAATAGTATCTTGAAAATGGTCTAAGGATATACAGCAAATGAGGAAATACTTATTCACAAAAACAATAGAAGTTCTTAATTCTCTCAGTGAGGACAGTGGGACACTGGCCTTTGAGCTATGCAACCTTCTCCTTCTCTTCATTCACAAAGCTCAGCCGGGAGAAAGTTTGTCCTTGGACAGGTGTGGCCAAAAGGATGGGGCTGCCTCTCCCCTCAGCTCTCAACCAAGTTGTAGCATACCTTTCCAAGAGACACAGGTTTCAGTACTTCTCATCCATTACAAATGCAAGTTAAAAATGTTTGATTCCTGTTGAGTCCAGCAGGCAGAGAACTACTTTTCTCATTTCACCCACAAGACAGAGCCTTCACTTCATGTACTACAAGCTGAGAATACTGGAACTTCTATGGTTCAACCACAGCTCGCTCTTAAAATAAAGGCTCCATGTTGGAAGAGGTGAGCCAAGAAGTCCAGAGGCTACCACCTCACACAGAACCCAGACTAGTGGCTCAGAGAGTTTGCCCAGAGAGACACATGGTCTTTAGGAAAACAGAGCTCTTTTCTATTGAAAAGAACTGTCTTAGCTTTCTACACATGGCTAGCCAGTTTTCCC
>NW_012104776.1:2066662-2091655 GCF_000951045.1 Mandrillus leucophaeus | reverse complement strand
CTATAAAGACACATGCACACATATGTTTATTGCAGCACTATTTACAATAGCAAAGACTTGGAACCAACCCGAATATCCATCAATGTAGCTTACTTCAGTCAAAACAAAACAAAACAAATAAAAACCAACCAACCAACAAACCAAACAAACAAAAAACCACAGGAAAACAACAAAAACAAAAAAGGGTCTAAAGAGAAGGGAGGAAAATCAATATCTGGAGTTTCTGCAATATAGTATGTGAAATCTCCTGGAACTTAGCAAAAGAAATTATGAGACATGCAATGTGTGACCCATACACAGGATAAAAGCAGACAACAGAAACTGACTGTAAGAGGGCCCAGATAGTAGATGGGGCAGACGACAGTTTGAAAGTAGCCATTGTAAATATGCTCAAAGAACAAAGGAAAACATTCTTAACACATTTATGCGTGAGGTTGCAATTTTTTTGAATTTTTGCAACCAGACCTTTGTGATGGCCTTGAGCAGTAGGATATAAATAACTCCCACATGCTTAGCATTCCAATAATGGTACACTAGGTACAAATGGTTAAGAGCGTACGAAAAAGTATAAAATCAATAGCTCATAAAAATAGAAAATGTCAATAAATATATAGAAATTATTAAAAGAACCAAATTGAAATTCTGTATTTGAAAACTGTAAGAGCTAAAATGAAAAATTTATTAGGGAGTTCAATAGTGCATTTGAACTGGCAAAAGAAAGAATCAGTGAATTTAAAGATAGATCCATAGAGATTATGCAATCCAAAGAATAAAGGGAATATAGAGAAGAAACATGAATAGACTGTCAAAGAAATATGAGCCACCTTTGAATGCACCAACACATTTGTAACTGAAATACTAAAAGTAGAGGAAGAAAGAGAAATGAGCCAAAAAAATGAAGAAATAATGGTCGAAGACTTCACAAGTTTGCTAAAATACATTAAAATATACATCCGAGAAGCTCAACAAACTCCAACTGTAATAAACTTTTTAAAATGTGCACCCAGGCAAATTATAGTAAATATGCTAAAAGATTAAAGACAAAGAGAAAAATCTTCAAAGCAGCAAGAGAAAAATAATTTGCCACATGGAAGGGAACCCTGGTAAGATTTCCAGCCAACTTCTCAATAGAAACATTAATGCCTAGAAGGTAGTGGATGACATATTCAAGCTATTCAAAGAAAAACTCAACCAACAACCTTATATCAAACAAAATTATCTTCCAAAAGTATAGGCAAAATAAAGACATTCTCAGATAAACAAAATCTGGAAGAGTCTGTTGCTAGAAGAACAACCTTGCAAGAAACACTAAAAGAATTTCTTCAGACTGAAAGCAAGAAAACAGAGATTGAAATTTACGGAGAAAATAAAAGTTCACCAGTAAGGTAATTATGTAATTATAAAAGATAGTAAAAATGCATTTTTTCTCTTAACAGATTTAAAATTAAATAATTAAATAATACATGTATAATTATGTTGTTGGACTGATAACATATAGAAATGTAATACGTTTGATAAAAATACAAAGGACATGGGTGGGAGCAGAATTGTATTGAAGTACAAAAATGATGCCAGATGGTTACTTTGACTAACAAGAATAAATGAATAAAACCAGAAATGACAAATAAGAAGATAAATATAACAAACTCTAAAATATGTACTTCTTTTTCTTTCTTCCCTTGCTTTTTAAGAGATGTAATTATACAAATCAATAATAATAGCAATGTATTGCTGGGTCTAAGATTGTGTGTGTGTGTGTGTGTGTGTGTGTGTGTTTATACATGTGTATATGCACAAAAATCGGGAAGAAAGAATAATAGAGTTATACAGAAATATCATTTCTGTATCTTACTATACCTATATATCTGGAATTAAGTTAGTATAAATCTGAGGTAGATTTTGATAAGTTAAGATAGTAAGCGCTGAGGGCAGGCAACCACTAAAAAAAAAAAAACCTAAAAAAGTAGAGAAAAATCACTAAAGGAATTAAAATATTATACTAAAAAATTTCACTTAATGCAAAAAAGCAGTAGAAAGGAATAGAGAAAGAAAAAAACATGAAAAAGAGAAAACCAAATGTAAAATGGCAGCTGTACATCCAACTTTTTTAATGGGAAGAAACACTTTATGCAGAGGAAGAAAGATTAGGACAATAGCAGATTCCCTGTTTAAGACAATGCAACATAAAAGGCAATTTTATGTTTCATAATATTTTTAGAATATTGAAAGAAAAAAAAAATCTTGAATTCTTTTTCTAACAAAAATACCTTTAAAAATGAAAGTGTAATAAAAAAATGTAAGGGATCTAGAGTAGCAAATTAATAATAATAGATAACAATCTTGAAAAATAAAATTAAAAATAAATTTGAAGAACTTCTACTGCCTGACTCCAAGACTTAATATGTGTGTGTGTGTGTGTGTGTGTGTGTGTGTGTGTATATATATAAAATAATCAATACAGTACTGTATTTTTGTCAATCCAGAAACAGAACTACTCACATATAGTCAACTGATGTTCATTAGAATTTTAAAGGCAATTTAGTGGAGAAAAGATAATATTTTTGACAAAGTGTTCTAGAATTATTACATATCTATATACCAAAAAATTTAAGCAACCAAATAAAACCTTGATTGTTAATTGCACTGTATAGAGAAATTAATGTAATATGGATTATAGGAAAAGATGTGAAACTTAAAGCTATAAAACTTCCAGAATAAAAACATGGAAGAAAGCCTTTATGATCTCGGGTTAGGCAACTGTTTATTAGACCAACACCAAAAGCATACTCCGTTTAAAAATAAGTAAGTTGAACTTTATCAAAATTAAGAATTTTCACTCTTCAAAAGACACTATTATGGTAATAAAACATAAATTTCATACTGAGGGAATATATTCACAAATCACATCCAATAATGAATTTGTATTAACAACATATAAATCACTGTCAAAAATTATCAATGCAAAAACTCACAGGGCGATAGAAAATAGACAATTAGAGTAGACACTTTACCAGTATATAAACACAGAGTATATAAATATATAAAGACATACTCTACACCATTCATTAGAAAAACGCAATGAAAACCATATGTGGTACTACTACACATCTATTAAAATGCCTAAAATTAAAAAGAATGATTATACCAAGTGTCAGTGGAGGATGTAAAACAGCTGAAACTCTCATACACTGTTGGTAGGAACGTAAAATATATGCCTATCGTATGTTTTCTACTTCCAGGTATTTACACATGAGAAATGAAAGCCTATCTCTACACTTTTATAAGAATGTTCATAGCAATTTTAGTTTTCATAGAACTAAACTAGAAACTATTTATTTGCCCTTCAACAGGTGAGTGGATAAACAAAGTGTAGCATATCTATAAAAAAGAATGGAATTCATCAATAAAAAGGAATGAGCTATTGATACTCAGCAGCATGGATGGGTTATACTGAATCAAAATAGCCAGACAACAGAAAAGAGAACATACTATAGGATCCCACTTACATAAAATTTTAATAAATACCAGCTAATCTGTAGTAACAGAAAGCAAATCAGTGGTTGCCTGAGGATGGGGAAGGAATATAGAGGGTCAGAAAAGAAGGATTTTAAGGGGGATTGAGGAAACTTGCACTTTGTCTTGATTGTGTTGATGCTTTCATTAATGCGCATGTATGTCAAAAAGTGTCAAGTTGAACACTTTGTATATGTGCAGCCTATTATGTTAAGTAAATATACACAAAGCTGTTAAACATCGTTTTGAATGAAGTCCAAAATGTTAATAAATTGTAAAAACCATGAAGCAAAGAATTGCCCTTTGAAAGAATTATAATAATAAAGTTCTGCCTCATGCCAAATGAAATAGTAATAATAGTAATAAAATATGAATTGACTAATAAATCCAAAAAAGGGAAAGATTGTTAGACTTTGCAAAAAATAAGATCTATCTGCAGGAGATGCACTTGATATTCAATGATACAAATTGGTGAAACAATGACAAAAGATACCGTGGAAACAGAAATCATGAGAAAGTTAGAGTGACTATACTGATATCAGGCAAAATAGATTTTAAAAAAACCACTTACTTTTTCTAAGGCTCAGGCTTTTCTTTTTTAAAATAGGATGCAGTAAGGGCAAGGAGATGATGAGAATTTCTGTCATGCATATGTCATAGAGTGGTTATAAGACTCACAGTAAGTTAATGTTAAGAAAGACCCTGTAAAATATTAAGACAATATGTTAATAGTATTGATAAAATATACAGTTTAAAGCCCTTACCCAAATGGAAAAATTTGTGAAAAATGGCTTATTATAATCCTCCACTCCGATATGGCAAGGCTTATTTCCATTTTCTTTGTCTGGAGAAATGTGACAAATACATGTCTCCTTATATCATTAAAGAATGATTTAAGAATGTGTGGGATTATGAATATGGCGTCTCAGAATCAGTTCTTCTCAGGTTTGTAGGGAAATTAAGCCAAATGAGTAGAAAATTATAGTGAAAACAACATTAAAATTTGGATTTAAAAAATAATTCTTGAAATTATTTACTATATTACTCTAAAGTATAAACTGAAAATATTCAAGATTTAATATTATTTGTTCATTCATTGAGTTCATTCAAATATTGGATGAAATACATGCTTTGGAAGGTATAAAGCTATTTTAAGTGTACTTCTTATTTTAGAAGAGTTCTGAAATGAGCAAACTCACAGCTGACCTCATTATGTGACAGCTACTTTGGGTGTTTTAGAAAGATTATTATTATTTAAGTCTAACAGAATAACAAGCAGAATGTAATATAAGGAATAGAGTTACCTATAGAAACTATTAAAGCATTTTTTTTGTCCTGAAAGACTCACCAGTGTGTTCAGTTACTTTATTATTTCATTTTACAATTTCATTGATGTTATTAAGGATATCAATACTTCAATTAATTGTGAATGTTCTTACTCATATTTTGATGTTCTCTTTGCGAAGTGTTAATTATAAAGAGTATAGTTTTGCATGTAAATCACAGCTAAAAGAAACAAGAGAAACCTCCTTTCAGCGCCAACAAATTTAGGAGCTGTACAATCTTAATACTCAAAGTGGTTGAGATAATTGCATATCTGCAAAAGCAATTAATTAGTGGATAAGTTGGACTTCAACTTTGTTCCAGTGAAGCTTCATTAAATGCTTAAAAACAACATAGACTGCCTCTTTTCTTCCCATTTTTCACATATGCACATATATTTACTGTTAGGTTCAAAGAATTACTCAACTACATTCAAATGTCCAAAAATATGGTAGATTATTTTGTGTGTTACTGCTATAAATTTCCTTACAATCCCACACTTTTCAGTATGGTGGAAAAAAATCTAAATTTTAGTTTAGTTTGGTAAATATTGTGGATGCAACAATTTAAACAGTCCTGTTACATAAATGGTTAGTCTCTTTAAAGAAAAATGCTCAGATTTCTACCCCTGCTTCTTTTCAAAATAGTATCCAAGTGTGTTGGAGAGTGATATTCAATGAAAGGAACGCATGACTACATATAAATACAGTGTGTTCTGAATAATATTTGAATTCCATTGAGGAATGGATGATCTGGGCCCCTCCTGCACTCCTGTCCAGAGGAAATATGGTGGACATCTCTTTCTGAAGACTGAAGCTGGTACAATTCATGGACTGTTCTTTTGCTCCCCGTATCTTGTCAGAGCTTGTGAATCCTCTTTGGTTGACGTGGCCTCATATAACTCTTCCTTGTGCTGGGAAGTTTGCTAAAGTTTTGGAACCATGAGGAGCAAGCCCAGGCAGTCAGCACACTCTACAGTCCTTTGCTACAAAGATCTCTGAAAAACTCCCCAGATTTTAAAACTTTTCTTAAAATTGCCAACTATAATCATTTCTAAAAATGTATATAAAACATGAATTGTTTGAAGGATTATAAAACAAAGAACAATGTATCCACAACTCAGATTTAAAAAAAAATAGAGCATTTCCAGCACACTTAAAGCCCCTATGAACCTGTAGAAAGTGTCTTTCTCCTCCAACCCCCAGAGGCAGCCACCATTCTGACAATAGTGGCAGTTAACTTATGGTTTTCCTACATAGCTTTATTACTGAAATATGCATCCCTAAATAATATAATATAGTTTCATTTTTCCTGCCTTTAAGTTTTATACAAATGCAATCATATTTTAAGTAAACATTTGTGTCTTGTTTCTTGTACTTAATATTATATTTGTAAAATTCATCCGTGTTTTCATACACAGATCTAGTTTAATTTTTCATTTTTACTGGATTTTATCCCATTGCACCTATATGTCCAATACATCTTAAAAGTTCATTTTATTGTAATTGCATTGTATTAATATATCAAACTTAATTTTACCTTTTGATGGTCAATTTTTTTTTCTGATTTTGGGCTATTATAAATGATGCTACTAGAAACATTCTTCAAATAATAAATGGGATGTTTTGAAACCTACTGTTATTACAAGGAAAATAAATGGATGGAAGAACCGAACCCTGATGCCACCTAGGCTTAATTTGTGTTATATTCACTTCAGTGTGAATGAGCCTCAAAGCTAGTATCAGGGATGTATTTGAGATAATCTCCCAAAGACCTAGATATCAAGGTGGGCCTCTTGACCTCGACATTTACCTTATATAAAAATATCCTCATCTGGGTAACTATCTGTATTAGTCTGTTTTCACATTGCTATAAGGATATACCCGAGACTGGGTAATTTATTAAAAAAAGAGGTTTAATGGATTCACAGTTCCACATGACTGGGGAGGTCTCACAATTACGGCAGAAGGTGAAGAAGGAGCAAAGGCACGTCTTGCATGGCAGCAGGCAAGAGAGTGTGTGTAAGGGAACTGCCCTTTATAAAACCATCAGATCTCATGAGACTTATTCACTATCACGAGAACAACATGGGGGAAAAAAAAAATGGCCCTTATGACTCAATTACCTCCCACTGGGTCCCTCCCATGGGGATTATGGGAGCTACAATTCAAGATGAGATTTGAGTTGGGACACAGCCAAACCATATCACTATCTCACTGTTTCATTCTCATCTCTCAATCCCACTTATGCACGTTGAACTGCACAATCACCCATCACAGTGTGGCAGTGGCCTTAGGCAGGGCTTCTGCTACTAGGAGTATGTGTAGGTGCCAAGAAGAAACTTCCCTCTACCCTCTGAATATTTTCTGAAAATCAACCGAAAAGGCAGATTAATAGGAGAACAGTCATCCAAAATTTATTTACATTCACACAAGTGCATGGGAATTATAAAAAGTATAAAAACTCAAAGAAAGGGCCAAATGGTTGACATTTTATCCCATATTCACGTTACTAAAATAATAGGGGCTTGGAACATGGCAAGGTAGATTATGGGAGGGGTAGAAGGGCTGTTACTGGTTACTGTCTACAGGCCCTCTGAATAGCCATCTCAAAATATGTCAAAGTCTATTTTGGGGTCAAATATCCTAAGTTTAGAGTTCTCTGGATGTTTCTAAAACCCTTTTTCCTATCCTCATGGGCTAGGATAAAAGTGTAAGGTGGATGTGCTAGGGCAAGTATGCTAGTACCTGACATACTTATTTTCCCTTTCTGTCTCATCTTCTGAGGACCACCCCCCGACCCCACCACAGTATTTCATGACTGGAAATGCTGGCTGCAGGCTTTTGGACTTTCTCTTCCTGTAACTCCTGTTCTCCAACCCCTATGGCGGTAACATTATACCCTCCATAGAAGTGCATTTCTCTTATACTTAAGAATACAGAATTACAATAAAATCTTCTAGGTCAAAGGTATTTATAATTTTTTATTCCCCAACCTTTAACAACATCTGTTTTTCAAATCTATTGTCTTGCTGGGAAATTCAGTCTGACAGTGAAAGCTGAGACAAGACTACTTCTTCTAGAGCATATCAGTATTTTCTCTAAAGTATGAGAACTCATTGCTTTTAAAGAGTGAGAAATTCACCTAGCACCTGTTTATAGAATATTAACATTCAAGTGAAATGTTTAAAAAACATTTTTCTCTTCTAGTTTTATGGGGCCGGAGGCGGGGGAAGGTCTAGAAAAAGAGAGATTGCTATACTTCATCTTCTGAGCTCACTAAGTTTTTGTAAATTGAGAGGTCCTGTCTAGAGAAACTAACTGTTGTAGGTGAAAACTTCTTGTGAAAACTATACAAATTCCATATGATTTTAAAAATGCTTTAACATATTAGAATTCAGAACTGAGAACAGTGGGAATTTATAACAGAGCTATTTTACTATTTACATATGCCCAGTACATTTTGATGCATAAGGGATAGCATTAGATTTAGGCATGTAGAAGTAGGGCATCCTGTAACACGCTAGAGGAGATGTAGGGAATTGCTTTAAAAATATCTTGCAAGTCTAGAGAGTAATAAATAAAATTCATCCTCTGAGGAATCTTTCTCTGTTGCAAAGTGGGACAAAGAGAAAACTATCAAGCTTTGTCAGTTCCTGAATTATTGACTGTGCCTCAAACCAGTTTTTACTGTAAGCCACTAATCTAGAGTTTCAACTAAATGAAGATGCAGGTTAGAAAAGGAAAAAGCCAGATGGAACTGAGATGAAAATGCCAATCTGAAGTGAAGGAGTTTAAAGTGGACAAAATGCTCTTCCTCATTAACCCAGCAAAAAGGAACACTGACCTACCTTACAAAAAAGAGAAAGCCCAGGGATTTTCTACTTTAACCTAATAGGAGAAATAAAATGGAGAATTTCATAGCATAGGAAAATAACATTGAATCTAATTTCCACCTACACAATAGGTTTGGAACATAACTAATCATTAATATAATCAAAAATATAAATTAAATTGGAACATGCAATGGAGTTTGAGATCACAGTCTAGGAAATATTTAGTAAACCCAGATAATTTAATAATAATAATGGAAGAACCAAAATGTCTGCGCTTTCAGAAAAAACAATCACGATTTTGGCATATTCTGCCCATACTTAACAATTTTGCCTTTAATAAAATAACAAGAATTGCCAACATGGAGCAATTAGGTCAGACAAACTAGGAATTAATTACTGTAGACAGGCCCATATGTCACAAAAGCATTGCACATGTTCTCCAAGGCTTGCTTGGAGAGGGAAGGATTTATTCTGGGAAAGTTCTTGAGATAGTAAAAGGGACATTGCTGCAAAAGTTTGAATTGAAAGTGACTTTGAAGAATTCAAAACATGAAGTCAAAAAGTTGGATTAAGTATAAATTAGGTAGATTTTCTCTACCTATTTATTCAATTATTTATTCAAGTATTTATTCAATCACTTAACATAAATCCAGCAATATCTAAATTGTGTTGCTTCAATAGCCACAATGGTTTTGAGGGGTGAAAGGAACCAAATTCCAAGACGTTAGTCATTTGATTCTAAACATCCACAAATGAGTTCAAACTGACAGAGAGAAATGATTAGCAATTCACAATTCTTTGGTTGCACAGACGTGGTCTACATTCAAGTTATGGCCCAGAATTTGGCTCCAGCATAGATTATAAATCAATCTCTGTGCTTTTGCTTCCTAATATTCTCCAATTCTAACACTTTCGTCCCTAAAAACACTGTCGGCTTTTACACTGGTATTATTTTCCTCACTAAAACATATCATACAATTTGAAATACGCATTTTTATCAAGAGAAGGAGTAAAAATAATTTTTATTTAGATGAAACAACTCAAATAATTTTTTCCTTAAATTGGCCTTTGTATAAATTAAGCTTCGTGGTTCCAGACTGAAGTCTACGTCAACCCTGATTCCTAATTCTATTGACTCATTTCCTGGGATATGTATCTGATGACAGGATATCACTGTTTCTCATATGAGATCTTTGAGTTGTTTTATATTCCAAAAGGTCCATTTGTGGAGGGAAAACGTTAAAGAAGAGTTTACAAACTTACACATCTAAGGGGTCCCAAGCAAGTAATGCAATCGCAACTTGGGACCATGAAAACCATGCCACTACAAATATAAATGACAGACAACATCCAGACTCGCAGTAGAGACACAATAAAGAGTGGAAGGGACTGTGGAACACAGGAGGCCACTTGCTGATAGTCTTAATTGTTGTCCATAATAAAAGATGATCCAGACCCTGAATTTACATAAAATTTTATATTTTATGTCTTGCAATTAATTCAAACATGAAAACATAAAGGACAAAGCAAATATATTTGGCTAAACAAAAATATTTTGGGATTGAATTTAATATGCTACCAGACAGCTTAGGACTTCTGTATGGCATAGGAATTTTTTTTAATGCTATTTTTACACTGAAAGAGTGGTTCTCAAATTTTAACATGCATTAGAGTCATCTGGAGACAGTTACCAGATAATATACAGGATGTGTTCCTACTAAGTTGGAATTTCAGACTGACTTTTTTCTATAAATATGTTCTAAATATTGCATGGAATATGCTTATATTTAGAATTATTTGTTGTTTATCTGAAATTCAGATTTAATTGTGAGTCCTGTACCTTTATTTGCTAAATGTGACAACCCTACCTGGAAGACTATTTAAAACACAGATTGATGGCTTCATACTAAGAATTTCTGATTCAATAGGTCTGGAGTAGGCTTTAATAACTTGCATTTCTGACAATTTTTTGCAGAGGGTTGGTTCTGTTGCTTCCTGGAACATACTTTGCAAACCACTGCCTTAAACTAAATTAATATTTGGGCCAATTTATTTCAAAAAATAAACTTAAAGTGGTTTCCATCTTTCTTTTTAATCAAGCATTTGCATATGTAGAGATTGTCTGGTTTTCCTAATGACTCAAGGGTAGTCCTAAATCTATATCCATGATTTCATCTTACTTTAGACTCAAAAGGATTTTTCTTCCCTCTCCTGTTTCCAGAAATAGCTGCTAGAATCTTTGCCTAGTACCTTTATTTCCCTAGTTATTTTAATGTTCGACTATAAAGTTTTAGTGGCTGAGTTTAGCCTGAAAAGACAATGAGCTCCTTGAAACAGTTAGAAATGACACCTGCTTTCCCTGTGCCATCATCTATTTTTCCCTATAAAATGTAAATGAAATATGTTAACTTTTAATTGAAGAGGTGGTAATGCCCTGGCATACATGAATCATTATATTAATCTGGCTATGCCATGAATCAAAAACTTTTCAGAAAATTATCAAAATTCCATTGTTAGAATTCAACTTGCAAACTATATGTTAGATCTTTATAAAGATCTAACATGTTTTATTATAAGCTATCTTGATTGGCAACCTCATACCTCATTCTAACCAGGTGTTTTTGCTGGCGTCCACTCTGCTTGCGGCCATTTTTAGTCCTTGGCAAGAGGGCAGGAGGAACATTAGGCTCTTTTGCCTCCAAAAGTCTATATTATTGTTACTCCTGCAATGACATTGCCTTGTTGTTCATTGTCCCTGATTTGTTGCCACACCTCTTGCCTAAATCCTGCCCACTAGGGGGAATTTGGCCTGTATTCTGCACAATTTGTGTCCTGATCCCCCACCTGGATCTCTGAATCTTTGCTTTTGTTTCCCAGTCCATGTAATCATCTGCCTGTTTTCTTGCTTCTGCCAATCCCCACAGTTGGAGTTATTTAGCCACCACCTGCAGCACATCTTAGGTTTTCATCACACAGCCCAGAACCAGAGTACTGTGCCTGAGCCTCCAGCCTCATGACCTGTTGCCAAGCCCACCACCCCACCTCCACCTGTGCACAGAACCTCTCAATTGTGTATGCTGCAAAACCGCACTGTTATGCTCTGTCAACATGCATGCCCACCTCCAACCAACTGCTGACCCTTTCCAAGAATTACCTGTCTCTCTGGCAGCTGCTTAGTGGTTGCCATTATATGCTCCTGATGACACACTCTGCTACTTTGATTTTGTCTTATTCTGTCATTGCTTTCCTAACAACAGAAGGATGCACTCACGGTGTGGGTACTCCACACAGATCATATGTTTGGCTGCTAAAGAAATATAGTTAGGAGTGCAAAAGTAAAATGGTTCCATTTAGCATGCACACCATTTAAAAACAATGAATGAGAAACAACCAGCCATAATATAATTTGACACATTCAATTAAATAGCTATGAATGAAAACCAGTTAATCTCTGTGGTGAGGACCACAGGAAGAATATTTTTGTTTGTGAATTCATAATTGACACATAATCATTGCACATTTCTATGGAGTACAGTGTGATGTTTCAATACATGTGCACCTTGTGTAATAATTAAATCACAATAGTTAGCATGTTCATTGTTCCAAAGCTTTATTATTTCTTTGTGGTGACACCTTTCAAGATCCTCTTTTCTAGCTATCTTGAAATATACAACATATGTTATTAGCTATAGTCACCCTACTATGTAATAGAGCATCAAAACTTATTCTTCCCAACTGTAACTTTGTACTGTTTGACTGACCTTTCCTCATCTTGCCCTTCCTCTACCTTTCCCAGCCTCTAATAACCATCACTTTACTCTCTACTTCTATGATATCACCTTTCCTAGATTCCACCTGTAAGCCACATCATGCAATATTTATCTTTCTGTGTCTGGCTTATTTTACTTAATATGCTCTCCAGGTTTATCTATTTTGCCACAAATGACAGAATTTCATTCCTTTTTATAGCTGCATAATATTCCATTGTGTATACACACTACAATTTTGTTATTCATTTGTTGATGAACACAGGTTAGTTCCATCTCTTGGCTATTGTAAATAATGCTGTAATACACTGAGGGTGCAGATAGCTCTTCAACATAGTGATTTCAATTTCTTTGAATATACACTCAGTAAAATTGCTGAGTCATATTGTAGTTGTATTTTTAATTTTTTGAGGACTCTCTATACTATTTTTCATAATTGCTGTACTAAAATACATTTGCACCAGAACTGTATGTGTTGCCCTTTCTCCACATTCTTGGCCAGCATTTGCTATTTTTGTATTTTTTCTAACAATTATTCTAACTGGGGTGAGATGATATCTCATTGTGGTTTTGAGCTGCATTTCCCTGTTGATTTGTGATGCTGACCATTTTGTCACGTAACTGCTGGCCATTTGTATATTTTCTTTTGAGAAATGTATCTTCGGGGTTTTTGTTCATTTACAAATCAGATCAGATTATTTGCTTTTTTGCTATTGAATTGTTGAGTTTGTTATTTATTCTGGATATTAACCTTCTTGTCAGATGGAGAGTTTACATATTTTTTTTATTTTTTTATTTCTTTTTTTTACCATTTGGTAGTTTGTCTATTTGCTTTTTGATTGTTTCCTTTGCTGTGCAGCAATTTTTTATAAATATACAATTTCATTTGCTAATCGTTGCTTTTGTTGCTGGTGCTGTTAAAGTTCTATTCAGAAACGTGTTTCCAGACCAATGTCATGAAGCACTTTTTCTGTTTTTTTTTTTTTTTTTTCCAGTAATTTTATAGTTTAAGGTGTTACATTTAACTCTATAATTCATTTTGAGTTGATGTTTGTATAGGGTGAGGTAAGGTTCAGTTTCTTTCTTCTGCATGTGGATATTCAGTTGTCCTAGCATCATTTATTGAAGAAATTATCTTTTCCACAATATATGTTCTTGGCAGTTTTGTTGAAAATCAGTTGGCTGTAAATGTGTGGATTTATTTCTGAGTTCTCTATTGTGTTCCACTGATCAATTTATCTGTTTTTATGCCAGTATCTTGTTATTTTGGTCACTATAGCTTGATAGTATATTTAGAAGTCAGGTTGTGTGATATTTCCAGTTTTTCTTTTTCCTCAAGCTTACTTTAAATACTGCAAGTCTTTTGTGGTTTCACACAAAAGTTTTTTTTGTTTTTTTCTATTTATGTGAAGAATGTCATTGGTATTTTGATGGGAATTTCATTGATTATACATATCACTTTGGTTAGTATGGACATTTTAATGATATTATTTCTTCTAATTCATGAACATGGACTATTGTTCCATTTTTTATGTCTTCTTCAATTTCTGTCATCAGTGTTTTATAGTTTTCATTGTAGAAATATTTAACATCCTTGGCAAAATTCATTCCCAGGTTTTTTGTAGCTATTATAAATGCGTTTGTTTCTTGACTTTTCTCTTTAGATAGTTCATTATTGGCATATAAAATTGCTACTGATTTTTATATGTTGATTTTGTATCCTGCAACTTTACTGAATTTACTGGCCACTCTATGTCTTTTAATTGGATAATTTAATCCATTTAGATTCCAGGTTAATATTAATAGATAAAGGTTTACTACAGCCATTTGGTTGCTGTTTTTGGTTGTTTTGTAAATCCTTTCTTCTTTTTTTTATCTCTTATTGTCTTCTTTTGTGATTAAATGATTTTCTCTAGTAGTATGTTTTGATTTGCTGCTATTCATTTTAGCATATTTATTAAAATTTTTGCTTATGGTTACCATGAAGCTTTTAAAAAACAATAGTTGTAATAAATTATTTTTAATTGATAACCACTTAGCTTTGACTGCAAAGAAAATAAATGTAATAAAAAAACTCTATACTTTAACACCATTCCCTTCCCAAAATAAGACCTTTTGATGTTTCCATTTACATCATTTTGTATTGCCTCTTAAACCCTTGTATTTATTATTGTCTTCAATAATAAGTTGTTTTGTCTTTTAGTCTTCATGGTTAAGAACTAAGTAATTTTCATAAAACGGTCACAGCACTTAAATATTCTAAATTTGCCTGTATTCTTACTTTCACTTGTGATTTTTATACCTTTCTTTCTCTTTTTTCTTTTTCATTTTTTGCTACATGATACATCACTTTCTTTCAGATTGAAAAACTCCCTTTAGCATTCGTTGTAAGATATGTCTGGTGTTGATGAATTCCTTCAGCTTTTACTTGTCTGGAATAATCTTCATTTCTCCTTTATGTTCAAAAGATAGATTTGCTGGTTACAATATTATCAGCTTACATACATGTTTAATTTTTTTTCCATCAGCACTTAATTTTTAAAAAATAGATTTACGGGGTACAAGTGCTTCTTTGTTACATAGATGTCTAGTGGTGAAGTGTGAGTTTTTAGTGTAGTTATTACAAAAAGAGTACACGTTGTACCCATTCATTTCTCATCACCCAACCTCCTCCCAACGTCTCAGCCTTCCAAGTCTCCAATGTCCATTAATTCACTCTATATGTCCATGGGTACACATTATTTAGCTTCCACTTGCAAATAATAACGTGTGGTAATTAACTTTCTGTTTCTGAGTTATGTACTTAAGATAATGGCCTCCATTTCCATACAAGTTGCTTTAAAAGACATGATTTCATTCACTTTTATGGCTAAACAGTATTCCATGGTATCTAAACACCACATTTCCTTATCCACTCATCTCTTGATTGACACTCAGGTTCATTCCATATCTTTGCTATGGTGAAGAGTGGTACAATAAACATATCAATACAGGTATCTTTTTGATAGAATAATTCTTTTTTTTCCTTTGGGTATATACCCAGTAGTGGGATTGCTGGATTGAATGGGAAATCTATTTTTAGTTCTTTGAGAAATCTCCACACCGTTTTCCATGGAAGTTTTACTAATTTACATCCCATCAACAGTGTAAACATGTTACATTTCTTCACATCCTCAACAACACCTGTTATTTTGTGATTTTATTAATAGCCATTCTAACTGGTATAAGATGGTACCTTATTGTGCATTTTTAATTTGCATTTCTTTGATGCTTAGTAATGTCGAACACTTTTTCATATGCTTGTTGGCTATTTGCATGCTTTCTTTTGAAAAATGTTTATTCATGTCCTTTTTCCACTTTTTAATGAGGTGAATTGATTTTATTTTTGCTGCTGTTGTTTAGTTGTTTGTGTTCCTTGTAGACTTTACATAGTAGTCCTTTGTTAGATACACAGTTTGCAAATATTTTGTTTCATTCTACAGGATGTCTGTATACTCTTAATTATTTCTATTGCTGTGCAAAAGCTTTTTTAGTTGAATTAAGTCCTATGAATATTTTTGTTTTAGTTGCATTTGCTTTTGAGGTCTTAGTCATGAATTCTTTGCCTAGGTGCAAAAGAGTTTTTCCCAGGTTTTTTTTTGCTAGTATTTTTATAATGTCAGGTCTCCCACTTAAGTCTTTAATCTATATGTGGTTGATTTTGGTATATAGTGAAATATAGAGGTTCAGTTTCATTCTTTTACATACAGTATTTCAATTTTTCCAGCACCATTTGTTGACTGGGGTGTCCTTTCCCCGTTGTATGTTTTTGTCTGCCTTGAATAAATCATTCTACTCCCACTTAGCCTGCAGAGTTTCTGCTGAGAAATATGCTAAAAACTGTACTGGGCCTTCATTAAATGTGATATGTTTCTTTATTCTTGAAAGTTTACAAATTTTGTCTTTGTCTTTTAGTTTTGATAATTTAATTATGATGTATCTTGGTGAATTCTTTTATGGGCTGAATTTCACTGCTTACCTCTAAGCTTCCTGTATCTGAATGCTGTCACCTTTCTCCAGATTTGGGACATTTTCAGCCATTATTTTCTTAAATATGTATTCTAGGCATTTTTTTTTCTTTTGTGTTTTTTGGGAACTTTTATTATGTGAAGGTTAGTTTGCTTGATGGTATCAGGTTTTCTTTTCTCTTTTTTGTTATTTTCCTTTCTGCTACTCTGATTGGGTAATTTAATATAGTTCATCTTTGAACTTTGTTTCTTTGCTCTGTTTGATCATGCTTTGAAGTTTTCTAACAAGTTTTTTTTTCACTTCAGTTATTGTGTTCTTTATTCCTAGATTTTCTACTTCTTGGTTTCTATTTCTTTGTCCATTGTTTTATTTTGTTCCTAGATTATTTTCCAAATGTGATTTACTTCTATGTGTATTTTCTTTTGATTAGTTATACTTCTTTAGGAGAATTATTATGAATTATTTTTCAAGCATTTTATAGATCTTTAGTTATTCTGGATCCATTACTGGAGCTGTGTTTATTTCTTTTGGTGATGTCATATTTCTCTGAGTTTTTACAATTTTTGCATTTTTATTCTGATGCCTGAACATTTAAGGAGAAGGCCACATCTTCCAGATATTGCATGTGCTGTTATTTGGTGGTGTTAGACCTTTACAATTTAATATTGAAACTTAATTATTGACTTGCTATTGCTTCTCATTCTGAGGAGGACTTATCGTGAGCACCAAAACAAAAAACACTTCATTGAAACTAAATCACTGCTCTGCCATTGTTTTTCAGCCTGGGGAAGACTTATAGTGAGCATGGGAACTTAAATGCTGTACTGGAGCTATGTCACTACCCTGTTGTTGTTTCCCAGTCTGGGGGAGATGTAAGCAAGCACTGGAACTGAGTAGCTGCCTTTTAGTTGTTTCTGAGTCAGGAAAGGCTCTGTGGGAACACCAGGTCTTTGTTGGAACTACGGCCAGGGATTCAGGCCTTTCTGCAGATTCTGTCCCTTCCATTGCTATATCACCAGGCAGTCTCCTTAGCCTGGTATCCTTACTGATTGGAACATAAATTTAGCAGCCACCAAGAACTGTGCACCTGTCACTGTAGTGTTCCTGATTCACCCCAGGTGATCAGTCTTCCTGCCATTCCCAAGAATTCCCATAAAATGGGACAGCAGTTGACTTCCCATGAAGATTCTCAGATTAGTGGGTAGGTGAAACATCTACGTATGATTCCCTCCTCCCATTTTGGAAAACTTAGATCTATGAAATTCTCTGTGTGGACCTTTATGCTCATTAGGGGAGAGGGTTGTAGTCTAAAATAACCATTTCTTGTTGCATCTTCTCTTGATTCTGTGGGTCGATGGAATTTATATGCTTCTTCCCCAAGTTCTGGTGAATTTGGGGAGATATTCTTGTCTTTGAATAATTTCTAGTTGTACTATTGTTGGGGAACTGGTGCTGGGGTGTCTTCTATTTCACTATTTTGTTAACATAACTTTAGGGAAGAGGATTTTTGAATACAGCCTAGAGGGGACTCTTTCTCTGTAGAATTTTTAAGAAAGGTCACTAGCAAGCAAAAATATATGAACTTTAGGCCTGCATAAATAATTTTTGCACTTACAATAAAGATTCAGGTATTTAGCAGAAACAAATAAATGACCCACCCAAAATACTTGTGCTTTAAATATCAGGCACATAGAAAAACCTGGAGAAGTAATATTGTAATTACTTGCTCATATAGTCACTCATTGATCTCATTTATGTACAATTTCACTGTTCAGCCCAAACAATGAAGTTGCTATGTAAGGAGCCCAGAAAGTATTTTAGTGGCTCAGCACAACTTTATGCTGACAATTACAAACAAAACATATGTACAGTTTTATGCCTCATCTTAATCCTCAGTATATCTGGAATTATTTTACTTATTACCAGTCATTCTACTTCATATCCCCTGATAGATTTTTTTAATGACTTTCTCCCACCAAAACTCTTAGCTCTTGACCACAAAAGGCATAAGTACTTCCTATTTTGCCCTTTATATCTAATGCTTGAATGTATAGATACTCAATCAATGTTAAATGCCTGATTTGACCTACATTTTTTTGTTCTTTGTTACCAAAGGTCTTTCTTGTCAATTGAATGAACAATTGAATCCGTATGAGTCCTTTGCTAGGATCCTGCCAAACACACCAGTTCCTTGGAGCTCAGATTCCTGTTTTGTGCTGCTTTAGCTTCTGAGAAACTAGAATAGAGATTTGCAATTCTAGCCCTCAAAACTGCTATGAAACTTTGACTACAGCACTTGATATGCTACTGTATTCCTTTTTTTAATATGAATATGTTCACATGAGAATGTCACTGACCCACTAGCATGAGTTGAATTCCCACGGTGTGCCATCACTCTTAAGTACTGTATTAGTTTTTTAGGTTGCCATAACAAAGTACCACAAACTGAGTGGCTTAAACCACAGAAATGTCTTGTCTCACAGTTCTGAAGGTTAGAAGTCCAAAATCAAGGTGTTGTACATTGGTTCCTTTTTAGGGATGTGAGGAAGGATTTGTTCCATGTTTGTCACTTGGCTTTTGACAGTTTCCTGGCAATCTTTTGTGTTGTTTGGCTACTAGAAGATGAAGACACTCTCTGCCTTCATCTGCCTTTTTGTGAGGACATTCCAGACATACCGGATTAGGAGATCTACTTACTCCAGTATAACCTTATCTTAACTAGTTACATCTGCAACAATCTTGTTTCCAAATAAGATCACATTTTGAGGTACTACGGGTTAGTTAGGACATCAGTATATAAACTTTTGGGGGAACAAAATTTAACCCGCAACAGGTATTGTATATATTTTATTTTATTTAATTCTCACAGCAACTCAATGAGGTAAGTTTATTTATCTCTATTAAATAAAACTGTCTCTCAGTTCCATCTAGCCAGAATTTTCAGGAAGTGCTGCCATGTCTGTATTTGGAAAATGTATGTTCTGTCACTCACAGAGCATCATAAAATCAGCTTCTTCAATAGAACTTCTCTTCAACTGGGAACTCTAGCTATGAACTCTTGTGGTTATATTTTATTTGTTATTGGTTTTCTGGGCTACACAATTGCTTTGCGGGCAACGGTGTGGGCAATTGGGTGAAAAGGTAACAGAGATATAATAATTCTTTCCTGGGAAATCATGCCAGTTGATGTTAACCTTTATTTCTGAAGTTGCTTTCTCTTGTTTGAAGACCAGTTTTATTTTTCATAAAGTCAGTTTCAAATGGTTCAAGTGTTTTACAAGCACAATAATTGTATATGTTACATTTGAATAAGAAAATCACCAGTTTATATGTTAATGCACATATGTTATTGATTTTGAATATTCTTTTTCACAAGGTCAAATTTAATGATGGATTTGCTCAAGCAGCATTTGTTACAGAACATAAAAAACACTATTTTGTACCTAAGTTTTGTTTTTTTTTAATAACTTAACTCAATAATCTTTTTTGAACAAATGATGCTTATAGAAAATTCTACTTCAATTTTACTTTACTTCTTTATTTAATGTTGAGATTATATTAAACCAGCAGATAGTAGGCAAAGATGTAGTGAGGCAGTGTTTTATTACAGATTTAGAGATCTCATCTCTAGCTGCTCAGATTAATAACTGTAGTATGGAGACAAGAAACACCCATCAGGAAAGTGCATTGCATATCAGGGAATATTCTCCATGGACTACTCTAGAAGATGGTCTGCTCATAGATAGTAGTAATTGAAACCCCCTCCAACATAGAAGCAAAGATTACTAAGCATAGCACATTCACATACGAAGTTAGTTGTATTAGAAATCCTAAAATGTTTCACCGTAAATCTGTGTAGCAGAAATTAGGAATACAAATATCACAGGCAAGAACAAATGTATGTTAATAAGAAATAAAGTCTCTGTTAACTAAAATGGAAATAAACTATAAAAAATAGATTACCATAATGAAGAGTGATCATTACAACATAGAATCAAATAATAACATTTCACAGGAGAATTGTCTCAGCTTCTGGTAGCAAAAATATTATGTGAAAATAAGAGGAGAAAGATAAGGACAGAGACACCAGTTGACTTACTTGTGACTGAGGGTTGACCCAAAGGTAAGGAAATAATAAGTAAAGGCAAACTGTAGTGACTCTTATTTGTAATTTGAGTTATATATTTTATTTTTAAAAATATTTTAGCAAACTCTGTGTTCTTTATTCTGTGGTTTGGATTTAGCGTTTTATTCTGCTTAGCTTTTTGTTGTTTTCTCAAAAGTTCAAATGAGAAGTTATTATTTGATTGTATTTTCTTTATTGTTAAAAAAAAGAGGTATCTGAACCCGATAGTGATAAATTCTGCTAATAATTTTCCAGGTAACCATAGCCTTTTATGATTAGTTTTTTTTTGTTTTTTTGGGTTTTTTTTTTCAGAATTATATCTAAATTAAACTATTTTCAGGTTTAAATGATATCCCAGGATTTCTCTTTCTCATATTTAATTTACTTCTCCTGTAACCTCCACTTAGATTGATGTAATAGCCATTTTGCCAGACTCCTGGTTTCTATGTCTTTATCCTTCACTTATTTCATATAGTATGATGTGTACTGACCAAGTGAAGGAGCCAGGAAATTCTTGTAAGGGTAGAGCTAAATAAATTAACATTAAAGCAAAAGTAGCAGTCATGCATTTGGATATAATGGGAAATTTGAACAATATCTTTTATCTTTCAGAATCTAAGAACAATGAGATCTTAACAGTAATTCATGGAATCCCCCTTGAGCAGAGACCTGCACTGCTCCTCTTTGACCACTGCCATTCCCTGACTCACATGCCTCCGTTTATTGATCCACCCTACTCAGTCAGTTGATACTTGGTGAACACCTCCTATTGCCAGAGACTGGGCATATAATGGTGACTAGTAGGTATGGAGCTCTTTCCTTGATCACACAGAATTTATAATGACAAGTAAATAGGAGACTATCATCTATTTTTACATTAATTTGAAGTGTTAAAAAATAAATGCTATGATGGGGATTTACAGGTTATTAAGAGCTCATGTCCTGGATACCTAATCCAGATACAGGGGCTAAAATTAATTTTCCAAAAGAGTGATATCCAAGCTGAGACCCAAAGCACAGTTAAGAAATACTTAGGCAAGTGAGAGAAGACAAAAGGGTGACTTCTGTGACCCACTAATTAGGGGTTACAGGGTGCACAAGCTCAGAGAAGCCAGAAAGAGTGCACTAAGGGACTGAAATGAGGCCTGTCGGGTGAGGTCTAGAGCATGCAAGAGAAGGAGCAGTGTCCAGGACTGAGGCTACAAAGGGAAACAAAGGGCAGAATTTGAAGCTTTGTGCACATTCATTTCCCAACCTTCTTGCGTTCTGCAACATACGTTACTCAGGTTTCCCAGCCAGCTGGCTTGCAGTTATGTTCAGAGATGAATGTGCTCACCTGAGACTACAGGACAGGAGAGGGGAAGCTAAGGTGTTTTGCTTCCCTTTCTCAGCAGTGGCTGCATCTTCTCCATGATTCCAGGTCCCACCAGACTCTCTTCATCCCCAATCCCTGCTCCTAACAGGCAAGTTCCCACAGCAGTTCCCACTTCTGCCAGTCAGTAATCCCTGACTCTGGGTTCTGGTAACATCACTTATGCTCTTTTCTCACACCAACCTAGAGGGGTAATGGCTTCTTCCTGTTGTGCGCTTCTGATTGGCTCAGCATCCCTTGTGTTTCTCTTCATTTCTTCCAGCCTCTTTATTATGGTTTGCTGTTTTCTTCTAACTTCTTTGTAACTATTTGCTCCTTTGAATTACTTTATGTGGAATCTGTTTGCATGAATGGAAGCTGGCTGAGAAGAGTCTCACAGGCTATATTAAGGGGAATAGGACTTTTTCTGGAAGTAATATTGAAAAAAATAAAATATTTTAAACTGGGTATGTGATTTAGATATGTATTTACTGCAAAGTGATCATATTGTCTAAAATGTGAAGAATAAGCAGCAACAGAAGTAGTTAAAAGGCTCCAGTGAAAACCTAGGTGAGAAAGACTGGACTATGATAACCTACAGTCAGCCTAGAGACACATGGGTAGGTTCCAGCCATAGAACTTCAGCTCTAGTCGTGATTCTTTGAGTGGGGAGAATGGAAGGGGATTCAGGAATGATTCCCAAGCTTCCTTTCTGAGCATCTGGCTGAATAGTAGTGCTGTTCACTGTAATGGAAGATACAAGGGGAGCAGACATAATGAGAGAGAGTGAGGAATTCAGTGTGGGGATACTGAGTTGTTTGTGTTTATGACATAGCAGAGTGGTACTATTCAATATTACTATGTGTACCAGGCTGGAGCTCAAGAGAGAATCTGTACTGGAGAGATAGATGCTGGAGTCATCACTTTGAAAAGTGTAATCAAAGCCATAAAAGTGGACAGTGTTGCCTGGGGACTTTAAAGTAGGGGTTCCTAAGTTTGGTCAAGTCACAAAAGTCTTTGATAATTTCCCCAGATTAATGCAATAAGCATATAAGCATGTAGTAACTCTGCTCTAAGCAGAGAGCAAGCTAGGAGGGGATTCTTCAGACACCAATATTTAAAGGCTAGGCTGAGAAGGCTCACTCAGTATTTCTGTGTCTGCTTGTTACGTGAATGTTCATTTCTAACTCACTCACCACTGTTCATCTCACCATATCTTGGGTTTTGTTTGCTGAAGGCTCTGCTTATGGCCTGGGACAAAATGACTAGTTGTCCTCTAAAAGTCCATTCATGTACTGGTGTCCCTGCCATATTAGCTTTCCCAGGACCCCAATCCCACCCCCAACCCTACTTTGCAACTAGGTATCTCGTTTGACCAGTTCTTATTAATCAAAAGTCAGTGGAAATGATGTGAATCACTAACTCCTGGCCAAGACTCTTAAAAAAACACTATGGTTCTTCCATTCTCTCATCTGTCCTGCTGGCTGTTACTAATGGTAATGAGCATTTTGGGGAAAGCAGAGCCACAAAGTGGGAGAGTCCTGCTCCCACAATCACTGTGTGCTGTGAGCTTCCCACAGACCAGGAATACTCACTTTGGACTGTCACAGGAATGAGATAAAAAGCTTCTATTGTTTGAGATGTATGAGTTTGTTCTATCTATCTTTCACAGAGTTTAGCCTATACCAATGAATACATTTCGTTACCTGTGAGTTTCTTTCCAATTCTCCTTTATTCTGACCACTTTTGCTCTGTGTATATTGTGTCTAACACTTCTCAAGGGATCCAACTGGCTTTGAAAATTACCATCTGATTAAAGTATTCAACTCTGGGAAAGAATTTTCTGCCAATCACCTGGTCCCTCTTATGTTCAGTGATGGGTGACTGCCTTAAGGATAGTCACAGATTCTTGGAATTGATTCTGGCTGTGATAATAGGGTCAAATGGTACTACACATGAAATGTGTGTGTAAGCTACTCTTTCTGACCACTTTGCTCAGAAGAAAAGTAACATTTGCCTCAGTTTTTTGGAGGAAAGTCCCAATTTATGCTCATTCTTTCAGTCTAATCACTAAGATTGTTCCCTTTTACTCTCAAAAGTATCCCAGCTTAGAATAAAAGTTACATAATCACCCTGTTCAAGAGAAGCTTACAGACATTTATCTAATGCTAATCAGATTCCATATGTAAATTCCATTTGTATGTGCATTGGTGTTCAAACACCTCACAATTAAACTACTTGACTATTTTCTGGACTTAATTTATCTAACTCATTTTCCATACTGTCTAGTACACTCCTTCCTTGCCATATAGCCAGTCATTACTCTCTTATATGGACATTGGATGTTTACCTACCCATCACCTATCTTTCTTTTCTAGTAATGGCTCCCCACTTGTCTTTGGACAACCACTTATCAGTGTGTTAGGTCAGATGGTGCTGCCTCCACCCTGCACTCCAGGGTTGAACTTGTGGTCAGGGCAATGCTGGTCAGAGCCTCATATATCCCTGGCCAATCTGGCCTAGTGAGGATTAGGCTCATGATCCATGACCTAAAAGCATCAGTCACAGCAGAACCTTAAGACTTTGTTAAAATAACAGAGAGGAGGCTGATCCCTATACTACACACACACACACACACACACACACACACACACACACAAACACAGAGAGACAGAGAGAGAGAGAGAGATTCCTGACAATCACGTCTAAATACAAGTCCTGATTCCAGACTACCCATAGAGATTTTCAATATTGAGCTAATAAATTTATTCACTTGCAAACAAAAGGAGTCATAATATATGTCTCTCACTTGCTCATCTGTGCTTTTATTCAGATTATTTCCTCAAACTGAAATATCCCATTTCACTTTTCACCCAATCCAGCTTCATTACCTTGGGATTAGGTGAAGGCACTCATTTATTTCAGAGATTGTTTCCTGACTAACTTCATCCCACAATAATTAGTCACTTACTCTGAAAACATTAACCTTTACATACAGAGTCAAACTGTAGAGCAACAAATGCCTGTTATTTCACAGGAGCCAGTAGCACTACCATTAAGGGGGAAATTG
>NW_012104776.1:2040919-2066612 GCF_000951045.1 Mandrillus leucophaeus | reverse complement strand
ACAGAGAGAGAGAGAGAGATTCCTGACAATCACGTCTAAATACAAGTCCTGATTCCAGACTACCCATAGAGATTTTCAATATTGAGCTAATAAATTTATTCACTTGCAAACAAAAGGAGTCATAATATATGTCTCTCACTTGCTCATCTGTGCTTTTATTCAGATTATTTCCTCAAACTGAAATATCCCATTTCACTTTTCACCCAATCCAGCTTCATTACCTTGGGATTAGGTGAAGGCACTCATTTATTTCAGAGATTGTTTCCTGACTAACTTCATCCCACAATAATTAGTCACTTACTCTGAAAACATTAACCTTTACATACAGAGTCAAACTGTAGAGCAACAAATGCCTGTTATTTCACAGGAGCCAGTAGCACTACCATTAAGGGGGAAATTGTAATATTCCATTATGCACAACAGCCCTCCCAGTAAATTTTAACAACTGAACTGATACCAATAGTGTGTATCAGAACTCTTTCATTTGAACACAATAGAAACTCAACTTGTACCAAGTTAATTAAAGAATCCATTGGCTTGTGTAACTGGGTGATGCTGGTAGAGATTTCAGTGAGGGCTGAACTCAGGGGTTCAAGTCAGGCTTGTTCTCTCTGGTTCCACCCCTTAGCTCTCCTTTCCTTTGTGCATTTGCTTAATGCTCCCCACAAAGTGAGAAATATAGCTATAACCAACCTTTCAGCTTAGCAACCCTTGCCATTCAGTGCAACATTGCTAGCTAACTGTCATATAAAAGTCCAGGAAAGTCCATCTTTGAGCTTGGGCACATCTATGAAGCAGTCACCAAGGCAAGTGGTAGGGAGTTCTCTCATTGGCAAGGCCTTTATTAGCCCATATGGCTCCAGAGCCTTTGCACAAATGAGCAAATGATTTCCCCACTAGGTGGATACAGCCCTGCAGGTGAACAGCTTGGCAAGCAGATGGAGCCTTTTTGAGAATTAGAAAAAGGTGACCTTTCTTCGGGCATATACACCCCATGCCAAGGTACACAGCTTGGGGAGAAAAGCATGGCTAGATTTCAGGCCCCACTCATTCCCTTGCCTGGAGACTCTTGAACACAACAAACTGTGTAAGGCTGCCCATTCATTGGCCATTATGAATCACATGACCACCTTTTGTTGGAGCTTGGTAGAATGTGGGGAGATACAGGCAGGGAAAGTCACTGTGATTGCAGGCCCCAGGTCCAGACATAGGGATGGGACAGGTCCTGACAAAACAAACAAACAAAAAACTGGGAAGATAAACAACATAAGCTCACTTTGCCATATGACTGAGACATACCTTTCCCAATTATATAATAATTTTTAAAACCCACAGTAGTAATTAGAATATTGATATTACCTTTTGCTAAATAAACAGGAGAAATTGAATTGGGAACAATTTTTCAAAACAATAGAATATGTAGATAGGCAATTTTTTTCTACTTTTCACATAAGTAAAATTAACTAATATCATTTACAAATACAAGAATTTTGAAATTTCATTTCAGTTACATTGTGAGAAACTAAATGCAGTGTGCCATAATAGCCCACTCCTACTCCCTGCTTTTATTTTTTGCTTTGAAATAGTTTCAGCATAAAGCTGATTGGCTGGTTAATCACTTAACTAAAGGATGAGTTCCTAACACTCTCTCAAGAAGACCTCAGCCTCTCGGCTTAGCTGATCTCTCTTGAATTCTGGCCCCTTCCAAAAAAGGTTATGGTAGATATTAATTTTTATATTCAAATTTCAATAATAACAATAATAATAATAGATATTTAGTTAACCATGATATCTTCCATCTCTAATTATATGTCAAGCAAAACATGTTAACTGAACAGTCAAGTTTATGTCACTGGGAAATCTAATTCTCTCCATTTGTTTTACTACTACTTTTGTTTAGTTTCCCTTCTTTTCTACTGAATGTGACATTATCCATGACCTCTTCCCCACTACTGTTCTTTCAAAGGCAAAGTTTTCAGAGGGTTTCATGTTTTCATTATCATGTTGTGTGTGTGTGTGTATATATATATGTGTGTGTATGTCTGTGTGTGCATATATATATATATATAGTATGTATGTATTTTTTGCTGCTATCTTCAGATCGTGTCTTCTACTTGTTTTGTGATTACATAAGCTCTGGAATGAAGGTAGATTCATAACGCAAGCTCAGTTAATATTAAATAAATTATATATTAATTCCATAAAGTCATCTCAAAGATTCATTGCATGGTCATCAAAATTATGCGATCTTTTTCTATTGGAAAACAATAGGCCCAGGAAGACATCCATCCTTCTGCTGTTAGAAACTATGAACAAAGTAACAAAAAATGGAAATAGAGAGTGTGGCGAAATAGACAAACTTTTAAGTTCACAATATATTGCCAGTAAAAGAAGGTACTTTAGCTTGAACATCTTTAAAGGTGATTTGCCTCATTCAAATCTAATATGTCATGATATGGTAACTGTTGTAAAAAAAAAAAAATGCATAGTTGGGATATTGGGCTTTGGGTTAGACTTAGTGCAGAAATAAGCAATTAATGATCTGTGCCACAGAAATCAGAAGAGCAATAGAGCACTGGCAAACTTTTAGAAGGATATTAATGAATGAGAGGAGGGAAAATGCTGTGAAAGGGGTAAAGGATAGAAGACCAAACCATGTGCCTAAAATATTTTCTACATCCCAGATTATACATAATGCTAAAATATATATATAGTAAATAGTTGTACTTTGTTGATAATATGGCTGCCATTGTGAGAAGTATGTTTTGGGGACAAAAACAGGAACATTGAACAGTACCATTGCTCAATATTCATATATGCACAGTTATACATTCTAACCTCAATTCCATATGTAAAATAAGCTTTAAAAAATATTTTACCAAAAATATATGAAGATCTGCTTAAGAATTCTTAGACACCATACTCTCAGTTCTTCTCTTCCTATCTTAGTTAAATATAATTCCACTCAGGTACAACTTCCCATTTGGAGTATGGCTTCATAATTCTTTTTGTGTGGGTGGCATATTTATGTGTATTGTATTCAAGTATTAATCGTATCTATTGTGATGTTCTTTGTTTCTCTCTCTTCTAACTATATTTCCAAAACATAACTAATCTGTTTTAGTTGATATGTTTTAAACTTATGATCTTTCCTAAATCATGGCATTTGTAAAAGCTTCTGATAGTATTTTGTTGGACACAATATTAAAATAATGAACTGAGTTTCAAAATTTAAACAACTTATTGGCTAAAAGGTAAAGAAATGCTAACTCCAAGTATATTAGAAAAAATAGAATTTATCAGTTTAACAAGACAAGGAATCATTTAATAAGCCATATGCAAGAAGGTCGGGAGTGGTAGTGGGACCACAAAAATAATTAGAGCAGAGCCTCAGCTATCTCTGTACCTGGTACCTAAATTGTTTTTTCTAGAAGGTAAGAAATAGAATAAATTATATATTCTGAATTTTGTATGGTAAACGTTTAATTCAACTGATTTTTTTCTTTTTTTTTTTTTAGATTTGACATAAATTATCAGTGGACAATTCTGGTTGTCCTGATTTGGGTCAGAGGCCCACTCTTAGCCAAAGTGAATAAAGAGCAGAATCATAGAAGATCATGGTTGAGACTAGAAAAGGTGCAATTCCAGAAATATTTGGACTGTTGCTCCTGGAAGAATTAAAGCACCAGAATAAAAATTGCAATAATAAGAAATGACCAAACACTGTGATTTCAAAATACTTAAACGTGAATCTACAGGGCACTGAAGAGTCTTTTTTTTTTTCCTTTTTTCCTTTTTTTTTTTTTTTTTTTTTTTTTTTTTTTTTTTTTTTTTTTTTTTTTTTTGAGACAAAGTTTCGCTTTTGTTGCCCAGGCTGGAGAGCGCAATCTCGGACCACTGCAACCTCCGCCTCCCGAGTTCAATCAAGTCTCCTACCTCAGCCTCCCGAATAGCTGGCATTACAGGCGCGTGTCACCACGCACGGCTAATTTTGTATTTTTAGTAGAGACGGGGTTTCTCCGTGTTGGTCAGGCTAGTCTCGAATTCCCGACCTCAAGTGATCTGCCCACCTTGGCCTTCCAAAGTGCTGGGATTACAGGCTTGAGCCACCATGCCCAGCCTTAATATTTTCTAGAGATACATTGTTTCACATATATTAAATAGGAAGTTAAATTTAAAGTTTAAACTGAGGCCCTGAGATAAGATAGATTTCCCATGTTAAATAAGTCGTAGAGACAGTGACTTGTGAGATAGACCAGCTGCATTAGTCAAAAGAAGTATCTAAGGACTAAATTCCCTACCTTGACCTATTAGAATTAGAGACAAGAATCAAAGAAGAGTTAAGAAGGAGAATTGGAGAAGAGACATTACTGGAGAAAGATGCAGTCCCGTCCCACTCAAAGACAAGGGGAAGGTAAACAGAGTAACTAGATAAAATAGAGGACTTCCATTACATTTGAAAATTTAGATAAACACTACATAATTTTTGTATAAATTTGTCCTAAAAACTGTACTATTTATTTCTTATTTGAAATTAAAATTTAAGTAGGTGTACTTTATTTGATAATCCTGGCTAGCCTAAATGTGGGGGGACTCTACCTCCCAATCTCCAGTGAGACTGGCCCCAAAGGGACCATGCAGAGAGTATGCCTCACAATGGGGACTTAGCAGGTATACTGACAGAGACTGAGAAAGTCAGAGCTTTGCAGCAGAGCAGTGGCCTGTCTCTATTTATAAGAAGAAAAGACCATAACAAAAAAATACTGTCAGAAGGAGCCCTCTTGATTCTTGCCCAAGAGGGCAGGTGTGTTGGGGGCTGTGTGGGAATGGACCACTGGGAAGCCAGGGGTTGCGAAGAACAAATTGTGTGGTACACAGTCTGTCAGAGGAGGTTCCACAGAAACAACTATGAGATCAAGATTTGAATTTACATCTATGCCAATCAAAGAATGTAAAGATATCTTAACATCATGCCAATTAATAGAAATTTTCTGTATCCCATTTTCTCCAAAATCCAATCCCAGAAAGACTAGATGTCTGGGGTGGCATTATCAGCAGAATAGGAGAAAAAGTTAATCATACTTGAACATACTCCCTCACAGAAATGATGCATCCTACTCAATACTCAGTAATACTGATGGGTGAGGGATTAGAGATCATTGAACATTGCAAGAAGTGGCAAGAAATTTTATTTTTTAATGAAGCACGAAGATTTAAGCTGTTGTACTGAACTATCCTAACTACGTAATTCAGAGGACTTTTTGAAACAAAGTCATCACATAACTTTTTTTAATGAAAACAGGAAAAAGTTACTATGAATAAATTTTGAAAGGACCATGAGAAATAGTACATAAAGTTGTGTTGATCATAGTTGTTTAGTATATTTGTTCAACTCACCAGTTATGTGCAGGGATGTGAGTCTTTACCTTCTTGTTAGTATCCAGTTGTAAAAGTCCATTAAAGATTCAAGCATTAAAATGACATAAGGATTTGTTTACTGGTAATTCATTACATCAAAATAACTATTTCATAGAAGAAAATGATGATTTCCCTTTTTACTTTTATTATACAAATTTAATCTGTGTCATTTTATCTTGAGTGAATTTTAGTAAAGAATGATACCAAAGACTGTTCTGTTGGGGAAATGTCTATAGAATTTCTTTTCTAATAGCAGTCTAGAAAATACATTTCAGGTAGAGTAGAAACTCATTATCATAATAAAAAGAACACTATATATAAAACAAAGTATGCACTGTTCCTAACAATAGTTCTGCCTCTCTTTTTTAAGAAATGAATTTTCCAATGGCAGATGTTTGGAAAGACACTTTTGTTGAACTACTGATGTTTGTGTATCTCTCTTTCCCATCTCTATCCCTCTGCATCTCTGTGTCATGATTCAGCCACTTTAAATAAAGTCAGCTGATCTTAGACTGGATATGCAGTTCAAAACTAAGCTAAGAAAATGGCTTGTTTTAGGATTGTAGCTGGGGGCATCTTTATCAGAACTCTTTTAATAGTTCAGTAGAAAATGCAGAATCAGATAGCACCAAGCACTAATTCAAAAATGTAATCAATTTATTTATTTTTGAAGAAGGATTCTCACTGTTTTGGACAGGTTGGCCTCAAACTCCTGGGCTCAAGTGATCCTCTTGCCTCAGCCTCTCAAATAACTGGGACTACAATTGCAGGCCAGGGTGCCCATCTACAGGGAAATTTTAATGCAACCCAGGGGTTTATATTATTTTAGTTTGTTTGATAAAGCAGTGCAATTTTGTGGTCTTATATCTAAATGAAAAAATATTTGTTAAGCAAACATACAAGGAAACATAAAAGCAGTAACCCTGGAGTTAATACATCTATTATATACTGAAAATATATAAGATTATTATTTCATTGTGTGATATTGTGGGGGGGCTATTGAAATTATTATATTCAGAACTTAAATATATATATATGTTTATTTTCAGCCTGTTAATACTGGTTAGAAGAAATATTTTAAGATGGTATAGTTCTCTGAAATCTCCTTATAAATATACTAAAATTATATATTCAGAAGTCCACATTAATCATCTTTAAAATGTGCATAAAAATATGAATGGATACTCAATGACTCCTTCAATCCTCTGTTCTCATTCCTGAATGAGAATGGAGTATAGCCACCATTAATCACACATGAAACAGGGAACTTTCGGATTTGATTTTTAGTGGGAGAAAACTCTTTTTTAGCTGTACACAGCAGAAATAACTGCTGCTATATTTGGTGTAATGCCCAAGCATGGTGCCACTGAAATCATGTCAAATAACAAGTCATAAGTAATTCCCTCTACCTTTTTTAAACAAGGCACTGTAAGTTCTTCTATTTCCCTTGGCTTAATGTCAAGTCAAGCCTTCCTACACAATAGTTTTCATACTGGGCCTGTTTCAGTATCAAGACTAAGAATTACAGAACTGGGATTAGGCAGATATCTTGTGGTGATTAAGGGGCCTCTGCAACATGTTCTAAGCCTCTATTATTCAGGGTTCTCTAGAGGGACAGAACTAATGGAATAGATATATATGTAAAGGGGACTTTATTAAGTATCAACTCACACAATCACAGGGTCCCACAATAGGCCATCTGCAGGCAGAGGAGCAAGGAAGGCAGTCCAGTTCCAAAACTGAAGAACTTGGAGTCTGATGTTTGAGGACAGGAAGCGTTCAGTATGGGAGGAAGATGAAGGCTGGAGGGTTAGGCCAGTCTCTCTTTGCACATTTTTCTGCCTGCTTATTTTCTAGCCATGTTGGCAGCTGATTAGATTGTACCCACCCAGATTAAGGGTGGGTCTGCCTTTCCCAGACCAGTGACTCAAATGTTAATCTCCTTTGGCAACACCCTCACAGACACACCCAGGATCAATACTTTGCATCCTTCCATCGAATCATGTTGACACTCAGTATTAACCATCAGAAGTCCGCCCCTTGTCAACTGGAACCCATACACATCTCCTGATATCATACATAATCCTCACAATAATAAGGTAATAATTATGCCTAACATAATACAACTATCCTATGTACAACTGGAAATGCACCAAGTCCCAACTCAAATACTATTACATAAAGTTAATAATATTTAAATGCTGAAGTGAAGTCAATAAATCTTATGTCCTACAATAAAGGAGAAAGGAAATAAAATGAAGATATTTTCTTAGTACAAGAGTATACATCCACAAACATGTTTTTAACAAAAGAAGAAAGAAATACCCATGACAATTACAGTCCTCATTTCTGCAGCTAGTCACCTGGTCATAGCTGGTATTGATGACTACCTTCTTTTGCTACCCATTCTGTATTTCCTTTGCCTTCAGCAAGCACCTCAGCAGGTCATGGTTTTTTTCCTGGTGGAGTGACCCAAACCTTCATTCCTGAAGGATATGGGAGATTTGTAATCCTTCCTGGATTGAGTGTTGTAGTTTCCCATTGACCTTAATCACAGGGCATGGTAATACTAAGAGACGCCCTAATGGATCTCCTATATTCAATACATACTCCTCCTTACCTCTGCTGTGGAGTAGTAGACTGATTTCATCCTGATAGTCTAGGTCAGTCACCCCAGCCAAACTGTAAGTCCCTTCTTAGCCTGTTGACTTAAAGGTCGGAGGAGCCCAAAGTGTCCAGGTGACAATCTTAACTTCCAGTTTAATGGAATAGTTGTTGTGTATCCTGGTGGCAGCATTCCTTTCTGGGAACAAAGACCTCTAGGCCAGCAGAATGTAATGTCATGGGAACAGGAAGCAAAAATGTTGCCCATAGATCACTATAGGTGATGGTGAGTGGTGCCGCTTCCACTTCCACCCCTTGATTCCTGGACCCATGAATCCTGGCTGTGGGAAAAACATATTGGATGATGACTCAGAGCATACACAGTCTTCTGGAGAACTTTGTTCCAGCCCTGCAAAGTATTGTCACCTAGTTGGTGTTGTAATTGTGACTTCAAACAGCTATTCCACCATTCTATCAATCCATTTGTTTCAGGATGATGGGGAACATGATATAAGACCAGTGAATTCCATGAGCATGAGCTCACTGCCACACTGCTTTAGCTGGAAAGTGAGTGCCTTGGCCAGAGGCAAGCAATGCTGTGTGGAATATCATGATGGTGGATAGGGCATTCCGTGAGTCCATGGATGGTAGTCTTGGCAGAAGCATTGCATGCAGGAGAGGCAAACCCATGTCCAGAGCAAGAGTTTACTCCAGTGAGGACAAATCTCTGCCCTTTCCATGATGGAAGAGGTCCTGTATAATTAACATGCTACCAGGTATCTGGCTGGTCAACCCGAGGAATGGTGCCATATTGAGGGCTTAGTGTTGGTCTCTGCTGCTGGCAAATTGGGCCCTCAGCAGTGGCCACAACCAAGTCAGCTTAGGTGAGTGGAAGTCCATGTTGCTGAGCCCATGTGTAACCTCCATCCCAGCCACATTGGCCATTTTGTTCGTGGGCCCATTGGGCGATGACAGGGGTGACTGGGGAAAGAGACTGAGTGGTGTCCATAAAACGGTCATCCTATCCACTTGTTTATTAAAATCCCCCCCTGCTGAGATCACCCACTGGTGAGAACTCACATGAAATACAAACATCTTCACAGTTTTTTACCACTCAGAGAGGTTTATCTACCTACCTCTTCCCCAAATTTCTTTGTCACCAATTTGCCAATCATGCTTCTTCCAAGTCCCTGACCATCCAGCCAAACCATTGACTACAGTCCATGAACCAGTATATAATCGCACACCTGACCATTTTTCCTTCCATGCAAAGTGCATAACCAGGTGCACTGCTCGAAGTTCTGCCCACTGGGAAGATTTCCCTTCACTGCTTTTCCTTCAGAATGTCCTAGAAAGGGGCTGTAGTGCTTCAGCTGTCCACTTTTGGATGGTGCCTTCATATTGTGCAGAACCATCTTTGAACCAGGCCCTAGGCTTCTCTCCTTCATACAGCTGATCATAGGAAACTCCCCATGAGGCCATCAGTTCGGGCTCAGGGAGAGAAGACAGGGTGGCAAGAATGAAGACCATGGGCATTTGAGCCACTTTCTCATGTAACTTACTTGTGCCCTCAGGGCCTGCTCGAGTATAATCACATGCATACCACTTCCATTTGATGATGGAATGCTGCTGTACATGACCCACTTTATGGCTACATGGGTCAGAAAGCACCTAGTTCATGTTAGGCATAGGCAGTTCAGGTCGCATGGTGACTTGATGACCCATAGTCAAACATTCAGTTTCCACCAAAGTCCGGTAACAGGTCAAGAGCTATCTCTCAAAAGGAGAGTAGGTATCTGCAGAAGATGTCATGGCCTTGCTCCAAAATCCCAGAGGTGTCTGCTGTGATTCACCTATGGGGGCCTACCAAAGGCTCCAAACACCATCCCTATCTGTCACTGACACCTCAAGCATGATTGGATCTGCTAGGTCATATGACCCAAGTGGCAGAGCAGCTTGCACAGCAGCCTGGACCTATTGCAGAACCTTCTCCTATTCTGGATCCCACTCCAAACTGACAGCCTTTTTGGCCACTCTATAAATGGGCAGGAGTAACACACCCAAATGAAGAATGTGTTTCCTCCAAAATCTGAATAGGCCGACTAGGCATCATGCCTCTTTCTTGTTTGTAGGAGGGGCCAAATGCAGCAACTTACCCTTCACCTTAGAAGGAATATCTCGACAGGCCCCACACCAATGGATCCCTGGAAATTTTACTGAGGTAGAGGGTTCCTGAATTTTAGTTGGATTTATTTCCCATCCTCTGGCATGCAAATGTCTCACCAATAAGTCCAGTGTGTTTACTACTTCTTGCTCACTGGATCCAATCAGCATACTGTCATCAATGTAATGGACCAGTGTGATATCTTGCAGAAACAAAAAGCAACCAAGGTCTCTCTGAATAAGATTATGACACAAACCCTGAGGTAGGACAGTAAAGGTATATTTCTGGTCTTGCCAGCTGAGGGAAATGGCTTCTGGTGGGCCTTATGGACAAGAATGGAGAAAAAGACATTTGCCAAGTCAATGGCTGCATACCAGTTACAAGGGGATGTATTAATTTGCTCAAGCAATGAAACCACATCTGGTACAGAAGCTGCAATTGGAGTCACCACTTGGTTAAGCTTATGATAATCCACTGTCATTTTCCAAGATCCATCTGTCTTCTGCACAGGCCAAATCGGAGAGTTGAATGGGGATGTGATGGGAATCACCACCCCTCCATCTTCCAAGTCCTTGATGATGGCACTAATCTCCACAATCCTCCTAGGGATATGATATTGTTTTTGATTTACAATTTTTCTAGGGAAAGGCAGCTCTAATGGCTTCAATTTGGCCTTTCCCACCATAATAGCCCTTACCATACCAGTCAGGGAGCCAATGTGAGGGTTCTGCCAGCTGCTAAGTTTGTCTATGCCAATTATGCATTCTGGTACTGGGGAAATGACCACAGGATGAGTCCAGGGACCCAGTGGACCCACCGGAAGTCAGATCTGAGCTAAAACTCAATGAATTACCCAACCTCCATAAGATCCTACTTTAACTGCAGGACCACAATGATGTTTTGGGTCCCCTAGAATCAATGTCAGCTCAGAGCTAATGTCTAGTAGTCCTCAAAATGTCTGATCATTTCCCTGTCCCCAGTACACAGTTATCCTGGTAAAAGACTGGCTGTGCCTTTGGGAAAGGATGGGAGAAAGATTCACTGCATAAATTGTTGATAAGGTAGTGGGGTCTTTCCTCAAGAGGACCCAGCCTCCCCATCATTCAAGGCGTTCTGGGTCTGTAAACTGGCTCAAGTCTGAAAACTGAGGGGCCATGATTCTCTGTTTTCATAATTGAAATTAGTCTTTTGTTCATTTGACCTAGAAGTTTTCTGCTTGTATAAATTAAGTAGGAATACAGTAGGCTCCCTATCAATTTCACTTTTAGGAAACCACAATTAATTAGCCAATGCCAGAGCTCTACAGGAGTCAGACTATTGCCGCTTTGCCTCTGCTGTCTATTACGGCAGCTATGCCCACCTTGCTTTGGACAGTTGACTGCTGCCCCTTGACCCCTGCCACCTCAGGATACAATTATTCCCATTGTATTTAAATTTTATAGCTGAGTTACTATGTTTCCCAATGTTAGATCTGACATACAGAGAAGAGCAATTGCAGGGCTCTTCAAAGATGCAGGTGCTACCCTCACCAATCTATTTAGCAAGGCATTCATCAAGGGTATATCTTCTACTCCCTCCCAGCTGGGATGAGTAACTCTAAAGTGACTAATCCATTCCACCATCCCAATCTCGCTAAGCCTTTGGATTCCTTCTCTACATTAAAGGAACAGAGGTCAGACATTCCCAGCTTGCTCACAGTGGGCCATCTTTGAATCCATATTTCATCTAACCAAGCAAATAAATTATTAGAACTTTTTTGAATTCCCGGAGGTGTAACATTAAATGCAGAGTCCCTACTTAGTTGGCCCAAGTTAATAAATGCAGCCTGATCCAACTCTATATTCTTTCCATTGTTATCCCACACCCCTAATATTCATACCCATGCCTGTTCTCCAGATTTCTGTTTATATAAATTAGGTAATTTAAGCAGTACTTTTTTAGTGTATCACACCTCTTCATGGGTCACTCTCTCAACCTCACCTCTAGGGGCCTGCCAGGACTTTAGCCTAATTATAGGTCTAGAAGCAAACAGGGTGTTGGGGATGGCTTCTGAGGATCATCAACATTATCTTGCCTGGCAACTGCCACAGGAGAGACCATCACTGTTGCCTGAGGCAGTGCAGGGTTTATCGCCTCAAAGGTGGAAAGGCTGATGGCAGCATGGGTCGAGGAGGAGATGTTGCCGCTACTGGAGATCAGCAAGCTGTTCCTTCTGGCAAAAAAGGTTCATCAGAGTTTACAAACTCAGTGTCCCCAGCTTCATCAGGGTCCTCCCACACATCCCCATTCGAAGTCGCAGGGTCCCATTCTTTTCCAATCAATGCTCTCACTTTAACAGTAGACACCTGATGAGGCTGTCCATGCACCTTTCATGGCAGGTCAGCCACTCACATAATAAGAGCTTGTGTCTGTTTTTCCACAATTTCAGCTCTTTCTTTACAGGAGATAAGATTCTCATTCTGGGCAATCTTACCAGATGTGAGTCTCAGCATCTTCTCCTGAAGCCGGGAGACAGAATCCCTGAATTAATAATTTCTTTCATCACTTTGTCCACTGAACTTAGGAGCAACCAACCAGCTTCATTATCTTCCTTGCTTCTCCACATGGTCAAAGGTATTATGTATAGAGTCACTAAACTCCTTGCCTCTCATGAGCAGTGAATCAGGAGTGCCAAATACATTTATTTTGCATAACTCTCCAAACAGTTCACACCAAGAACTATCAGTGTTTTTTTTCTATAAATGAAAACACTTGATTACTGATCTCATTTGAAGTGAGTAAACAACTGTGTGATGACTCATGGATTATTTTGCAAGCTCTGATAGTGGAATTTATATTTATAACAAGGAATTTCTGACATTCAAAATGTTCTCTGGTTTCTCTATACTTCAAACTTTCTAAGCCATATAATAAATTTTTATAATGTTTAATATTTATTGAATATTGAATGTATGTCATTCATTCTTTTACATATTCTAGTACACTCAAAATAATCTTGTAAATTAGGAGTCAATATCCATTTTACGTAGGAAGAAACTAAAGATCAGGCTGTGTAAATGGCTTGCCAATGTGAAACAACTATTAATAATAAGAGGCAGAGTTGACCTGAACCCATGTCTCCCTGTGTCTATGCCTATGCTTTTCTCATTATATTACACTGTTCCCAACGTACACCAGGTGTCATGATCATGAGTCATCCTTTTTAGAGATTTAATATTCTACTTTGTGCTTTATTTCCATTAATTGCTATGTAGGAATAATGATAGTAAATATTATTTACATATGTACCCAAATGACTAGAATGTCATATAGAATTTGTGACATTCTACATGAAATGAAAATAATACATAAAAGTGTAACACTAGTCTCTTCCTTTGGTGAGCTTTATTTTTTTGAATTAAAGACAAAGAAATAATGAACTAACTGGTATTCAATAAAGATGATATGTGAGGAAGACATTCTACATCTAAAGCAAGTATTGGATGTGGATTCACAGTCTGAGTCCTTATCTTGGGTTTTCCCAGTCACAACAGAGTCATCCAGGCGGTTCCTCAAGTCTTGGCATTTTCTGAGGGAAATGTTTGCCCAGCCCCCCACACAGGGTGCCTTGAGGATCAAGCATTTATAATATATATGAACATATAATCTAAACAAACAAGTAAATGTGGTAAAGAAATGACAATTTAATGTGTAAGCTCTTCATGACTTTAGGAAAAACACTTGTGCATGTTAGTGCTACCTGTTTGTGTAGGAATTATGTAAACTGATAAGTTCTTTACATCTGATGAGTGAGAATGATTTTCTTTCCAGGTAGCATATTAACTACCTAGATGTTATTCTCAACCTGAAAACAGTTTTGCTTTTGCTGAAAAGCAGCTAGTAATAAAAATCACTCCCATTCTCTTGATGATACAGGGGCAAGATGATAAAATCATGAATTCTGATCCAAGAGATATTGCACAGAACCACAGCACCTTGCAAATAAACGAACTGGTCATTTCCTGTATTGTATCCTTTGTACTAAGGGATAAGCATCTATAGCCAGCTTTTTATGGAAGAGGTGCTAAAGAAGAGAAAAATCTTGAGTTTCAGCACTGTATGTAAGAGTTTTTGTTGAAGGAGGGAATGAAGAATCTCAGAGATTGGTATTAAAAGATCTAATGCTTCATTGATTACACAGGATAATTATTTTGGTCAACAGAGGATTCAACAATGAAAGATGGGGATATAATTGTAACCAGAAGAAAGATATACTTCACAGATTCCTGGCTAAAATGTCCCACTAATTCAAGGAATGGGAAACAGTAAATCAATATAAGTGCCAAATTAAATACTATTTGTAGCTTGTTGAATACATATTTATGTTTGAGTTAATAATTGTCTAGTAAAGACTGTGTAGTTTATTCTACAATGTGGTTTCAATTACAACTGTTTATGAGATCTTTGATTTAAAGAAAATCAAATAACGTACCACTAAAATAGTCATATATATGGGTGCAACCCAATAGATAATTTCAGTCTAAAGTCTGATACCCAGATCAATAAACAGTGATTCTCCCATTACAGAATGATAATGTAATTACTTATTCTATGTCTCATATTAAGAAAGTGCTTTGAAAATTGTTCCTATTGATCACATGCAATGAAAAAGCATTCAAGTTATCCTCATTTAATCTTAAAACATTTTTTATTGGGAGAAGGATACAATTACCTTAAGCATTTATTGATGAGGAAGTTGAGGCTTTATGTGATTCTATCACTTGTCCACAATGATCTGACTGGCAAGAAGCACACAGAGGTTGAACCAGGCATTCTGACTCCAGAATGTGGACTATTGATTCTGCATAGTTGGATTTCTTACTATTCTTACCTTGTACATGGAAAAGAATAAGTACATTTTTTTAGATGAACATAGAGTTCTGGGCACAATGCCAGGGCTTTAGTTCACAGCAATGCCTGAATTCCCGTTATCCAGACAGTTCTCTCTGCAGAGCTATTGATGAGAGAGAACATTGTCTTTGGTTTTATAGCTGGTGAACATTGGGTAAGATATTCTCGGATATAGACTTGTGCTTTATCACTGAATGAAAATAACTAAAGCCACAGCAGTCAAGTACATGAACACTTTCAGAGTTCTGTCATCTATCAAGTCAAACAGTGATTTTTCAGTTTTCTTAGGCTTTCCATAAGACTAGGCCAGGAAATGCACAGTTTTACCAGTATCAGTCAATAGAAAATTGCTAGACAGAAATATCATGAATGCATTCACCATACTTGCTGTTGTTAACTCTGTCTCTTCCTAAAGCTGTCCACTTCCCAAGGTAAAGCAGACCAAAAGAGAAAATTAAAGTGATGTTATTTAGCTATACTAATTAATTTCCTCAGGAGCATGTTAATTTGCTCAGTGAATATAAATACCTTGATAGTTAGCTTTGAAAATATTGATAATCTGTTAGGTTGAAAGTGAACTCCGTAACAGCCATTCATTCGTTTATTCATTCATTCAAGAATTATTGTTGAAAATTAATAAGTAGGGTCTAATTAAACTGAAGAGCACCTGAACAGCAAATGAAACTATCAACAGAGTAAACAGACAACCCACAGAATGGGAGCAAAGAGTCACAAACTATGAATCAGACAAAGGTCTAATATTCAGAGGCTATAAGAAACTTAAATCAACAAGCAAAAGACAAACAACTTCATTAAAATGCACAAAGGACATGAGAAAACACTTCTCAAAAGGAGACATACATGTGCCCCACAGGTATATGGAAAAATGCTCAACATCACCAATCATTAGAGAAATGCAAATCAAACACAGAATGAGACACCATCTCACACAAGTGATAATGATTATTAAAAAGTCAAAAAATAGTAGATGTTGGTGAGATTGCAGAGAAAAACAAATCCTTATACACTCCTGGTGGAAATGTAAATTAGCCACTGTAAAAAGCATTTTGGAAAATTCTCAAAGAACTTAAAATAGAACTACCATTTGACTCAGTAATCCTGTTAATGGGTATATACCCAAAGGAATATAAGTCATTCTACCATAAAGACACATGCATGTATATATTCTTTGGCATTGTTCACAACAGCAAAGACATGGAATCAATATAGATGCCCATGAGCAGTGGAGTTGTTAAAGAAAATGTGGTACATATACACCGTGGAATACTAAGCAGCCATAAGAAAGAATGAAATTATATCCTTTGCAGCAATGTGGATGCAGTTGGAGGCTGGTACCCTATTTGATCTAACACAGGAATAGAAAACCAAATACCACATGTTCTCACTTATAAGTGGAAACTAAATATTCAGCATACATGGACACAAAGAGGGGAGCAATACATATGGGAGCCTACTCAAGGGTACAGGGTGGGAGTAGAGTAAGGATAAAAAGAACTACCTACTGGGGCCAGAAGCGGTGGCTCATGCCTGTAATCCCAGTACTTTGCGAGGCTGAGGTGGGTGGATCATTTGAGTTCAGGAGTTCAAGACCAGCCTGGCCAACATGGTGAAATCCTGTCTCTACTAAAAACACAAAAAATCAGACAGGCATAGTGGCTCGTGCCTGTAGTTCCAGCTACTTGAAAGGCTGAGGCAGGAGAATTGCTTGAACCCAAGAGGCAGTGGTTACAGTAAGCAAGATCATGCCACTGCACTCCAGCCTGGGTGACAGAGTGAGGCTTTATCTAAAAAAAAAATCAAATAACAACAACAACAACAACAAAGAGCTACCTATTGGATGCTGTGCTCACTACCGGTGTGCTAAAAGCATTTCTACAACGAACTCCAGTAGCACACAGCTTACCAACATAAGAAACCTGCAGGTGTACCTCTGAACCTAAAATAAAAGTTGGAAGAAAAAAATTAAATAATTTAAAATTTAAAAAATATATTGTTTGAAGCCAACGCCTCATTCTCAGATCTTGATGCTTCCCCCTGCTCTCGTTCCTTAAGGCAAGCACCTTTCATTTAGTCTCAGTAGCTTTCTAGTGTTAAGTCTTTAAGAATTCTCCAGCAAGCCTGGGTATGCATTAGGATCTCATCTCCTTGTCAATCACCTTATTCTCCACAAAATGTGAACAACCAACCCCCTTATTCTGTTCTCAAAACCAAGTAAAGAAGCCCTTTCTTTGAGATAAGAGTTATTAATATTTCAAGAGACAATGAAGCAGAGATTTTCAAATTGGAGGAACAAGCAAAGTCTTGAGCAGGATAAAAAATTAAATTCACATTTATACATATTTCAATGAAGTTAAAGAAACCCAAAGACAAAAATAAATCTGAAAGTTACCAGAGAGAATATATTACCTTCAAAACCAACAATGAGATAAAAAGCAGATATATCATTGCCAGAAGCAGATGCCACAAGATAATGGAAGAGATCATGTATTCGAAGGTTATTAGAAAAAAATTAATCATTCATGGGGGAGGGCAGAGTAAAAATCTGTTGATACATATGCAGATTCTCATTGAAAGATATAGTGAAAGCTTTATTTCAGAAAAGAAAAAGGAAAAGAAACACTAAAGGAAGGAGTAGATTCCCAACATTAATTGGTGATAACATAGTTGACTTAAAAAACTATGTTAGTAATTATTAATGATTACAGACTTTGAAAAAATAAAAGACTTAAATTAGTTGAAAATAAAGCATAAATAGAAGAATACAAATTAAAACTACAGTGACATCATATTTTCATATGTCAGATTAGCAATGAACAAAGATTTTGATAATGTATTGACTTGGCCAGCATATATGGAAATATTGATTCTGATGTAGTGCTGGTGGGATATAGGACACTTTCTGCAGATTACAAATGATATGGTTTGGCTGTGTCCCTACCCAAAATCTCGTCTTGAATTACAGTCCCCATAGTTCCCACGTGTCATGGGAGGGACCCAGTAGGAGGTACTTAAATCATGGGGGCAGTTTCCCCCGAGCTGTTCTCGTGATAGTGGGTGAGTTTCTACAAGGTCTGATGGTTTTATAAGCTTCTCGCATTTCTCCTGCTGACACTCATTCTCTCTCCTGCTGCCCTGTGAAGAGGTGCCTTAGGTCATGATTGTGAGTTTCCTAAGGGAGGCCTCCCCAGCAATGCGGAACTGTGAGTCAATTAAACCTCTTTCCTTTATAAATTACCCAGTCACGGGCAGTTCTTTCTAGCAGTGCAAAAATGAACTAATACAATAGATTATTGTTCAAAATTTAAAATGTACGTACTCTCACTCTAGATCTCCCCACACTGTCTTACTTTTTTCAAATAGCATTGATCGCCTATTTGAAATTATGCTATCAATCTATTTGCTTATTTATATATTTTCTGCTTCTTCCTCCTTCCCACTAAATTGTAAGCTCCATGAAGGTAGAAATTCAATTTCTTAGAGCTGTGTCCAGTATGCAATATTACTCAGTCAATGTTCATGTAATAAACTGTGTAATTTAGTTCCAACTTAAATATCATCTGAGTCTTTTGTTGTCTACTCTTTCTTCAGCCATACCCTGCCTTTGCTGATACTACTACATTACCTTGTTTAATTTTATTTATAACATTTCCACTAATCAAAAGTCTCATAACATATATTTGTTTACATGTCTTATTTTCTGCCTTTTCCTGTAAGTACAGATGCTGGGTGAGAGCAAGGGCATAGTCCACTTTGATCACTGCTCTACTGCCAGTTTCTAGAATGGATAGTAGGAACTCCAATGCTATTTACTCAATGAATAAATAAATGAACAAATGAATGAAATAGTTCAACAATTTTTATTTGTAGAAATAATATTAGCAGGCAAGAGGAAGTGAAAAAAATTACAACAGTCTTACCACACTGGCTCATTTCCCTTTTGAGATGGTCAATATAATGTAGCATTTTGCAGTTACTTCTGAGAGAATAGCTCACAAAACTCTTTTTTCTTTTCTCCAGTCTGAGTGAAGTACAGAGAGACTTCTTCCCAGCGTGAGGATGCAGCAAGAAGAGAATAAATAGCATCCCTATTCTCTCTAGAGAACCGTTGGAATTTCTGGAAACCTTTCACTGGACTCACTCAAGTTCAGTTCATCACACAGTGTAGATTTATTTTTCTATTAACAATCTAAATATTATATTTTCTAGCCATTCCACTTTTATGTTTCTCTTAGGGGTTAAAAAACAGTACATTTCTATGGTGTATAGGAATTCTGGTACATAAACATATTTCTTTTTAAAGATATCATTCATAGAAGTATAGTTGTGTTTATTTCTTCTTTACCCCATGGTTCCTGTTCTGTTAGGTTTATGAGTTGAGTTGTTCTACAGTTGTACTTTCTAGTAAGGTATGCATACGTGTAATAAGGTATATAAAATAAATATATTCAATGCTTTATGATCAACATTTTTTCTTCTAAAATAAAAAGCTTTTTATTTGCTGTAACTTATAACTTGATGTTGCCTTCTTAAAAGTAATAACCATTATTTCTTAATCACTGTTAAGTTTGAAGAAAATTTGAACAGAAATTATAGGAAGTTTTCATATATTTTCCCCTCTCTCACCCCTCTCATCCATTTTCCTCAATTATACACCTCTCCATATATGTGGTTACAGCTGATAACGTTATTACAGCTGATAAATCAATTTAGATACATTATTATTAACTAAAGTCTGTAGTTTACATTAAAGTTCACTCTTTGTGTTGTACAGTTCTATTGTTTTTCTAAATGCATAAGGTTCTTCATTGTATCCAATCTATAATAATATGGAACAGTACAGAATAATCTATAATATCCACTATTACAGTATCATACAGAATAGCATTACTACCCTAAAAATCCCATGTGTACTATTTATTCATCACTCCTCCCTTCCCAACCCTGGGCAACCACTGAGTCTTTTAATGTCTCTATAGTATTGTCTTTTTCAGAATATTGCATAGTTGCAGTCATAAAGTGTGTAGTCTTCTCATATACATTAAAGTTTCTTCCAAGTATTTTTGTGGTTTGATAGCTAATTTCTTTTCATCACTGAACAATATTCTATCGTCTGGATGCAGAAGAGTTTATTTACCTGATCACCTACTGAAAGACGTCTTGGCTGCTTCCAAGTTTTGGCAAGTGTGAATAAAGTTGCTATAAAAACATCTTGTGTGCAGGGTTGGTTTTTTTTTTTTTGTGTGTGTGTGTGTACATAAATATTCACCTCGTTTAGGTAAATATCTAGGAGACATAAGAAACTATGGAAGTGTTCTGCAAAGCGGCTGAATCATTTGCATTCCCACAAGCAATGAATGAGAATTCCTGCTTCTCCATAATCTCACCCAGGATGTGGTGTTGTCCGTGTTTCAGATTTTAGCCATTATGGTAAATGTGTGGTGGTATCTCATTGCTGTTTTAATTTGAAATTTCTTAATGATACATGATATTGCAAATCTTTTCACATACCTCTTTGTCATCTGTATGTTTTCCTTGGTAGTCTGTTCAGATATTTTTACCTACATTTAAATTGAAGGCAAACTGGGTTGTTTGATGTCTTACTGTTGAGTTTTAAGGAAACTTTGTATATTTTGAATATTAGTCCTTTGTCAGATGAGGGATGTTTGGTTTGAAAATATTTTCTCCCAGTCTGTGTCTTGTCTTTCCATTTTCTGAAAAGTGTACTTTGCAGAGTGGATGGTTTTTATTTTAAAGAAGTCCAATTTATCAATTTTTTAAATTTCATGGCTACTGCCTATCTAAGAAATCATTACCAAACTCAAGGTCACCTAGATTTTCTCCTATATTATCACATAGGAGTTTTATAGCAGGAGTCCCCAAACCCCAGGCCACAGACAAGTACCAGTCAGAACCCTGTTAGGAACCAGACTGCACAGCAGGAGGTGAGTGGCTGGCAAGAGGGCAAAGCCTCATCTGTATTTACAGCTGCTTCCCATCACTCACATTAGTGCCTGGGCTGCAGCTCCTAGCAGATCAACAGCGACATTAGATTCTACTCTGAACTGCACATGTGAGGGATGTAGTTTGCAAGCTTCTTTTGAGAGTCTAATGCCTCATGATCTGTCACTGTCTCCCATCACCTTCATAAGGGGCCATCTAATTGCAGGAAAACAAGCGCAGGACTCCCACAGATTCTATATTATGGTGAGTTGTATAATTATTTCATTATATACTATAATGTAATAATAATAGAAATAAAGTGCACATTAAATGTAATGCACTTGGATTATCCTGAGACCATCCCCCCTCCACCCCCATCTGTGAAAATATTGTGTTCCACAAAACCAGTCCCTGATGCCAAGAAGGTTGGGGGCCACTGTTTTATAGTTTTTAAGTTTACCTTTAGGTGTCTGATGCATTTTGAGTAAATTTGTGTGAAAGGTATGAGGGCAGTGTCTAGATTTATATTTTAGCATGTGAATGTTAACTCTTGTTTCATTGGTGGAAATTTTATTCCTGTGGGAGAATTATGTGAACTAGAATTTCTATGGTTAATTCTATTGGGTTTCAGTTTAAGCTATTTCATAAATTATTATTAATTTTTTACAGGCATACCTCCTTGTCTTCTGCTTTACTTTATTGCACTTCTCAGGCATTGTGGGAATTTTGCATAATATTTATATATACATATGGGGTCATGTGATATTTTGATACATGCATAAAATGCATAATGATCAAGTCAGGGTATTTAGGATATCCATCACCTTGAACGTGTATCATTTCTTTGTATTCGGAACATTTCAAATCCTTTCTTCTAGCTACACTGAAATAAACAATATAGCATTGTTAACTACAGTCACCCTACTATGTTATCAAATACTATAACTTATCTCTTCTATCTAACTGTATGTTTGTACTTATTAATCTACCTCTCTTCATCCCCTGGCATCATCTCCCCCATACACACAAACTCCCCAGCCTCTGGTAACCACTATTCTACTCTCTATCTCCATAGGATCACCTTAGCTCCTACCTATGAGTGAGAATATGTGATGCCTGCCTTTTTGTGCCTGGCTTATTTTACTTAACATAATGATCTCCAGTTCTAATCACGTTACTGCAAATGACAGAATTTCATTCTATGTTATTATGTAAGCCATTTCCTAAATTCAAAGTGAATATTAATTGATTCAGCATAATATAACATTTTAAATTTGGACTGTATATGTGTAAAGACAACTTTATCATTTTTTAATTGAATGAGTTTTTTTTTTTTTTTTTGTCCTCAAGTCAAATGAGATCATCATAACAACCTTCATTTACCAGATCACTTAAAACATTGATTATATCATCTTTTTCACTGTGGGCAATTAGAAGCAATCTGTGTTTTGTTTACTTGTTTACCACTTTTATCTCAGCAATAAACCACTCTTGAGAATTATTGATTATCCTCAATTCTATTTAAACATTGATCTAGAAAATTCTTAATATCAGTCAGATTTTAGTGACTAAGCTGGACAGGGACCAAAGTATCCTCAGTTGCAGGTGATGGAAAGTTTCCTGGGTAGCATAACAACATTGGCCAGGAATGGGGAGAATTTAGCAAGATTCCACTGCTAAAAACTACCTTGACCTAAACACTCGTTGTTAAATCTCAGCAGTACACACAATAAGGATGTAAAAGAGCAAATATCATAATGCAAAACCATAGTACCCCTTGATATTGAAATATTTTTCATATTCTTTCATGAAAATATTTTATTGTAATGGCTATTAATACTGGTTTATGAAAATGGTAGATCTTCATACTGGTAAATCATGGAAATTATATACCTAAATACATTTCCTTGCCTGTTATCTAATGAAGACTGAAAGATTCTTACGTATGAGGCTTTTAACTTGAGGTGATTAAAGTGTACTGATTTATTGTGGGGTTACCTAAGGTGCTCAGTTCATCTTTCTTGTGTTCATTTTTGGTATTCAATTTGGGTTTTAACAAATATGTGATATAACTTAAAGTCTCTTATAAACAACAAGATGTTTTTCACTTTCCAAGAAATATCTAAGAAATCTGCTAATTGTCGAATGCTCAGCACCGTAAACATGATAGAGATAAAAGCAAGAAGACACAGGTCACCTTAAGCAGGAACTCTGCATTCAGAAAGTTTATCATTACCAAACACATTTGAAACACTCAAGTGTCTAAAAGTCTGAAATAATGAATTGCTAAATTATTGGACACATAGATTCCAATGCTGCAAGACACAGTTTAATAAGTGAAAGTTGGACTGATTATGGGAGGTTTCACAAAGGAGGTGGCAAGCAGAATAATGCTTCAGCCCCACACACTCTATAAGAAGTCTCTTCCAAGTCCTGACACCTGTGAATATGGTACCTTACATGGCATACGGGGCTTTGAAGATGCGATTACTGGGTTGGACCTTGAGATGGGAAGATTATCCTCCACTATTTTGGAGGGCTTAACTAATCATCTGGATCCTTAAAAATAGAGAACATTTCAAGTTCTCTTGGTTAGAGAGTGTAGTTAGAGGGATGTTGTTAGAGGGAGGGGTGACTATGAAAGAAAGAGCAGAGACGTGGTGAGGCTGGCTTTAAAGATGATAGGAAGGGGACCAAGCCAAAGAGTGTGGACAGCCATCAGGCAGGGAAATTGATTCTCCTCTAGAGCTTCCATACAGGAACACAGCACTGCTGATGCCTTGACTATCCCCCAGAGACCCATGTAGGATTTCTTACCTTAGGAACAGTAACATAATAGATTTGTGGTGTTTGAAACTACTGTATTTGTGATAATTAGTTAAGCCAGCAGTAGAAAACTCATACTGAGGAAGAGGGTTTGGATTTGAATAAGTGTTGTAAGAGCAAATTGGAATGAAGGCCTAACTGTGGAGTGTTCCTGGCACTGAAGGAGACTGGCTTGCCTGGAGTCGGGGATCAGGCTTAATTGAGGTATAATCCTTCCCATCACTGCTGCAGGCGCTGATGCAGCTGACACTTTTGAGTCAGAGGAAGATAACTCAGTACCAGGAGCCGCGGTGGGTGCACAAGAGCCGCTGGATGATAACAGCAATTTTGCAACTTAACTGCATTGGACACCAGTTGTCTGAAATTGCAAGCTTTTTTATATAATCATAGATCATGATATTTAAGTCCAAAAAAGATGTGAAACAGTCACTGGATCCAGGCCTGTTTTTATGTGGCCAGTTACTGTCATCCTTATGAATAAAGTGCAGTGAGACCCAGAGGACAGCCATCCTCTGCCTTAGCCCTCAGTACAGTAGGTGGCTCTAAAATACAGGCCAATAGCATCCTTAAATAGAAATCTTCAGAAAAAGAGAGATTCACATTTACTGAAGATAGAGGTTTAAAAGATGACTCAGTATTTTTCCTATAATTAAAGCACTTTGAAATTTCACCTTAATTTTTAAATAGCTCGATGTACACTGAGAGCTTAGTTTTTCTTTTTAAGTAGAATCCCTAAATCCCAGAAAATGTGAACAGCAAAAAACCCACTTGAACCCCATGATCACTTCCAATTCTTTCCTGAATTTTTTGACCAATGTGTTCCCTGTGATTTCTTAATACTTATTGTATGCTTATATAGCCATGAACATAATGGAAAATCATCTTTTGAATGTATGAGTTAAAGGGATTAATCTCATCTACCAATGTTTGTCAATGTTATAAGAACAAACTTTAACAGCAAAAGAATGACAACTTTAACCTTGCAATTGTGTTTAGAGGGAACGCCTAAAATATGCTAATATAAGCTTTTAGTAACACTGTTATTTATGGAAGAACATGCTGATCTTAAGTATGATTATAAGCACCATAATGTATTAGATGTCATTTATTTTGCTTTTCTCAGTCTGGCTTGAAGACCTAAGAGATTACATATCAGCAAGTAGCCAGTACAATATCTGAGCTAGGGGGAACACTGAGCACATTGCCCTTAAAGAGACTTAATGCTCTTAATAAGGATGTGAGCATTCAAGCATACATTCTTCCTAGCTGTGTAATAACATTCCAGTAGACGTAAAGCCCAGTTATAACACTAACATGGAGGCAATGTAAGTGGTAAAAGGACCTATGTTTTTGAAGTCAGTCAGATTTAGGTTTGAATTTATTTCCCAATTAATTCATTTCTTTTTTTCTTTTTTTAAATTCTCCAAGACTTTTCTTTTTTTAATTTTCTCACTCTGTCACACACTCTGGAGTGCAATGGCATGATCTTGGCTCACTGCAACCTCTGTCTCCTGGGCTCAAGCAATTCTCCTGCCTCAGCCTCCCGAGTAGCTGGGACTACAGGCACGTGTCACCACACCCAGCTAATTTTTGTATTTTTAGTAGAGACGGCGTTCCACTATGTTGGCCAGGCTGGTCCTGAACTCCTGACCTCATGATCCACCTGCCTCAGCAACTCAAAGTCCTGGGATTACAGTCATGAGCCACCACACCTGGCTCCCTTCCTTCTTTCCTCTCTCCCTCTTTCTTTCTTTTCTTTCTTTCTTTCTTTCTTTCTTTCTTTCTTTCTTTCTTTCTTTCTTTCTTTCTTTCTTTCTTTCTTTCTTTCTT
>NW_012104776.1:1914580-2040869 GCF_000951045.1 Mandrillus leucophaeus | reverse complement strand
TTCTTTCTTTCTTTCTTTCTTTCTTTCTTTCTTTCTTTCTTTCTTTCTTTCTTTCTTTCTTTCTTTCTTTCTTCCTTTCTTTCTTTTTCTTTCTTTTCTTTTCTTTTCTTTCTTACTCTCTTGTTTATTTCCTTTCTTTCTTCTGTAAATATTTACTATTGTTTATAACGTGTAAGGCTATCATTAAATTGTACATTATTAAGTAGTTATTAAGCTATAATCTCTGCTTTCGAAAAGCACATGGTCTAGGCATACAGCACAGTTGGCTGTGAGAACTTACATTGTTCAGCTTCTCTGAGCACCTAGTTCTCTGAGCCTGGCTGCTTAGTGGTGAACTGAAGGGCAGTGTCCCTTTCCTTGATTCCATACTCTTTGCTGGGAATAACGCACCTATGAACAACTTCTGCCTCTCTCTCTTTCCTTACACCAAACATTTTGAATGATAATGGCGTAAGGTTGGGAAGAAACTCCTGAAATTTCCTTCCATGTAAAGAGAGATCTATTATCATGACATTCTGGGACATTCTCTGCCTCATCACCCATTTATGCCCCAGTGAAGAAGAGGGACTTATGTGATGGGAGAGTTTAAAAGAGAAACTGGGTATAAGGGAGCTGGCCTCTTAATCTCTGTCTCTTGGGCAGCCTTCTTCTGGAATTGAGAAGCTTCCTATCTCAATCCCCTAGGTTATAAATTATAAGGGCCTCATTCCAGGATACAAGTGTGCAGTTGTCCCCTTTTGCCTTTGACATCGTAGGTAAGGCAATTTTATTGTGATGTCCATTATCAGAAAGCCCACTTACCTGCTGATAAAAGCCACATCCTCTGCTATCAGTAATAAAGATGATATTTTGGTGCCCATCTGCCTCTCTCAATTGGGTTAGAACTCAGGTGGGGAAGAGCAGTGATATTTATTGTGCCACCATGAATCCCATTAAATGATAATTATTGTTTCCTTGAGACTCTTTTGCAGAGAATAATTTTTAAAAATGCCACTTGAACCTAATGATTGCAGATGCTAGCATAATAGAAACAGACTGGGGTCACATGCTTCTCTCTATTTTTCTCTGAGCGAGAGTAACTGTTGCCTGATTCCTTTCTCCCAAAAGAGAGATTATAAAGATCATGATGAGCCTGCTCCTTTATATTTTCTCTTTTCCTTATTTAAAAATTAATGGCATGATTCCAAAGGAGTTGTCATAGTTTCTCACTAATTTTCTTAATTACTGTTTTTAATGGTGTAATTGCATTTTAGATATGTAATGTTTTTAATTTCTTATAGTTTACTATACCCTTGTGAGGTAAGACATCCACATTTTGCAGATTAAGAAATTGATGGAAAAAGGAAGTGACTGGCCTAATGTCACACAGCAAACTGTGAATTAGTTGGTGAATATGAAATTAGGCATAATTAGAACTCATCAGTAAGCTCATTCTTAAATGAAATCTACCTGGAGACCCATCAGTAGGAACAGCTGAAACTTTTTGAAACGTACAGCAGGAAATTTGGCTTCCTGTTCTGCTCATTATAACTGAATTATTAAGACCTTTCACATAAAACTTGGTGTTTTTCTTTGGAGCCAGAGCTGATTAGGAGTTCTAGCAATCGTTTTGGAAAAGATTGGAGATTTTAAAATGCATTTACTCTGACTAGAAGTGCTGACCTATCATTAATTTTGTGTAACTGATGTGAAGGCTTAAAAAAGTGTTTCTTCTAATTCTTCATCATCGTATCATGTAGCAGCTTGTTGGAACTGGCTCTTAGTTACTTGTAAAAGCCAACTTAAATTCTCAGAAACTTTGCAAGCCATTTGTTAAACATAGCCATTTCTAAAAATTAAATTATGTAAACTTGAAATGTAAAACCTCTATTGACAACAAAGAAAATAAATGTCAATGTTTACCCCTTCCTAATATTTTATTGTGTCTTACTTTTATTTATGCTCTTGGGTTAGTCACTTTATACTATCCTTATGGTGGAAATACTATATAATTAGTTGTTACTGAACATCTCTTTCTGACACTGAATCTAGCAGTTTCATGTCAGTAGCTAGAAGTCAGCTATGGTGGGAATATTTACACCAAATAAATCAGCAAATGCTGCAAATCAGTACTTGACTTATCGTTGTGTTTATTGTCGAAGTGATAGAGAAAATCTTAACAATGTAGACTAAATTTCATTCTTTTCTATCTGTAGCTGCTACATCGTGACTAGCCCCCAAAACTGAAGAAAGATCTTTTTAGTATTCAAAAACTATTATTCAGTACAGCAAAAATTTGCTTACTGCAGTGGTGAATGAGTGCAATTCCGACATGTGTCTTCATTATTTAATCTTCATTTTACTCATTAATAGAAACTAAACTGTCAATCAACATTCCTGTCAGAAATACATGTTTGCCAATTGAAGCCGTAGTTTTACTATGGATACAGGGGTTAAGCAAAAATTGAAAGCATACCATAAGAATCAATTACTAGAGAATTTACAATAAAAGTATAGTATACAGTAATCTGCTCTCATTTTTATGAGATGCGTTCCAAGGTCCCCAGTGGATGCCTATACCTAACCCTATATGTACTATGTTTTTATGATCTGATAACCAATAGAGCTACTAAGTAACTAATAGGGTAGTATAGACAGCATAAACACTCTGGACAAAGGGATTATTCACATCCTGGGCAGAACAGAGCATGACTGCACGAAGTTTCATCACACTACTTGGAGTGATACACAGTTTAAAACTATGAATTATTTCTGCAATTCATCATTTCATATTTTTGGACCAAAGTTGACTACAGGTAACTGAAATAACAAAAAGAAAAACCATGGTTAAGGGGGAACTACTCTATTTTATTTTTATTTGTAAATTGTAACTTTACTCCCTTTATACTAGCAACATTCGTATATATATAAATGGACGCACATATACATGAACACACATATACACATGCACACACACATATATATGTACACATTTCTTTCAGAGAGCTGGTATGAAGTGGGTTGAATAATTGTTCCCCCAAAAGATATGCCCCAATTCCCAGAACTTCTAAATATTGCAAAATACAGCAAAAGCATATTAACTAACATTGCAAAAATATGATTAAGGAATTTAAGAGGAGGTATTTTGCCAGATAATCTGAGGGGGCCCTAAATGCAATGACATGTGTCTTTATAAAAGATACAGAGGAGACAATACAGAGGAAGAGAAGGAAATGTAAGCACACAGGCACAGGTTGCAGTGATACAGCAGTAAACCAAGAAACGCCTGTAGCCACGGGAAGCTGCATGAGGAAAGAAACAGATTGTTGGCTAGAGCATCTAAAGGGAGTGCAGCCTTGCACTCTCAATCTCAGTCTTCAGGCCTCCAGAGCTGTGAGAGAATAAATTTCTGTTGTTTGAAGCCACTCACTTCAGGGTAGTTTGTTATGATGGCTCTAAGAAACTCATGCAGGGTGTAATGAATTTTACAAGCTACTTTGGGTATGGGGTAAGGAAGAAATTAGGAGGATTCTAGTGTTTTAACTTCTGACTACTTACATGTTTATGCTTTTAGGCAATTCATTTTTACATATGGTTCCAGGGTAAAAATACAATTCATTTAAAGCCCTAGTCTATTCTAACTCTCTACTAATGTGCAGTGTGGCCTTTTAATCAATTTTCTTGAAATGTGACTGCCCAGATTAAGCATCCTTCACTCCTCAACTAAAGCTTCCCAAATGCTTCACGTTAGAATGTTTTGTCCTCTCGTCTTTTTGACAACCTATCGTCAAATTTCTTTTCTCCATACTGTTCTTTGCTATTCATTGCCCTCTAGCAATTTCACCATTATTTATTACTGATATAGTTTCTTCTCTTATTAGTTTTTGACTATTGCATCTATTCGGTGCTCTGCATTATCACTTTTCCAAGTAGTGCAATACCTTGAATTATGAAGGGCTTGCCAATCTTTGCACCAGATTGATTTACTAATTTGGAGGTTATTTGACTTCCCTATAATTCTATTGCTTTTCTGTCACGCTTTGACTCCATAGCTTGTTAGTCTCTGTCCTAATAATTCCCTTGATTCTGGTTGTCTTGGTGATGACTCTGTTGTGTTTGGTTTCTCTTGTGTTGTCTTTGTCCTGTACTCACTTTATTAATTTCACTGATGGAAGAGCAGAAATACACTGCCCGATAAGGTTTTTAAATTTAAATTGTCTGATATAAAATCTCAGTGGGCTAAAAACTAGGTTCTGCAATGATTTCTAATAAATAAATAAATAAATAAAACAAAACATAAGTTAGCCAAGATTTGTTGAGTAGCACCAGTATGCCTACGTTTGGCATTGGATACAAGACAAAAAAAAAAAAAAAAAAAAAAAAAAAAAAAAAAAAAAAAAACTATGAATGAGACCCCTGTCTCCCAGACTCTGGCTTCAAGCACTTATAAGTGCTTTATAAATTCATGCAGATATTTTGTCTGTAGCAATTCCAGGGTGTCTTCCATTAGTTTCCACAGGAATAAACACAGTTTCATTGCACAAAAATAGATTAATGGTCCAGGAGACTTCCTTCACTACTTGGAAATTTATAAGGGCAAGCTCACATTATGCTTGGAGCCCTCTTTATAATCTGTGGATTTGTTGTTTATAGAAAACTCTGAATATGTTCAAGTATTCAATCTCTTTCTAACCACTTTCCCAGTTACCTATAAATGACTGTGTTTAGGTTTCCCCCGTAGTTGAAAATATGGCCTTTTCAAAAACTTTGTAATTTGGCTATCTGCCTTCCAAAGGCAGAGAAAAGCAACACATTAAGACATTTACCATTTCCTGATTCTGCTTTTCAATTTGCAGATCAGTTTGTGGTCAGATTTAACGATATTTCTACCTTTTATTTCCTGTGATTTTAAACTTAGTCGTATTCTAGGAACTATCGTTCTGTTGTTTAGTGTCTGCATTTATAGTAGTTCCCCTCAAGACCATAAAATTATCATCTTTAACTACATCCTTTGACTTTGTGCCACATAATTTTAGTCTTAATGTATCCTTTCTATGAAGAGTTTAAAGGGAACATGAGCTATGCAGCAGGACACGTTCATAGGAGGGCTTACAGGTCTATGAAAGCATCTCACAGAAGCTAGGAAAATGTTTCTTACAACAGCTTTCTTGAGGTATAATTGACATATGATCAACTGCAAATGTTTAAACTGTAAAATATGTTAAGATGAAGATATAGATATATGTGTAAAACTATCACCACCATCGAAATGATGTGCATATTCATCATCCCCAAATGTCCCCACGCTGCTCTATGATCCCCTCTCCGAGCCCTACCCATCCATCTCTCACCCCTGCCAATCCTGGATCTGCTTGCTTTTCATATAGATAAGTAGTTTGTATTTTCTGGATTTTAGGTTAAAATTACAGTGAATACTCTTTTGTCTGACTTCTTTCAGCATAATTATTTCTGGGACTCATTCCTATTATTATGTATATTAATGGATCATTCCTTTATATTGCTGGATATTTTCCACTGTTTGAGTATACAACAATGTATTTATTCATTCACCTGTTAATAGACATTTGGGTTGTTTTCATCTTTGGGGGTGTTGTAAATACAGTTGCAGACATTTGTGTATACATCTTTATGGAAATATACTTTCATTTATTTGGAAAATAGTTATGAATGGAAAGGATGGGCCACATGATAAGCATGTGTTTATCATTTTACATAAATGCCAAACTTTTTTTTTTTTTTTTTTTGGATACAGTCTCACACTTTCACTTAGTCTGGAATACAGTGGCAAGATCTCAGCTCACTGCAACCTCAGCGTCCTGAGTAGCTGGGACTACAGGTGTACACCACCACACCTGGCTAATTTTTTTATTTTTATTTTTATTTTTTTTTATTTTTTTTTAGTAGAGACAGGGTTTTGCCATGTTGGCCAGGCTGGTCTCGAACTCCTGACCTCAAGTGCTATACCTGCCTCAGCCTCCCACAGTACTAGGATTACAGGCATGAGCCACTGCACCTGGCCAGAAATGCCAAAATCTCTTTTCCAAAGTGGTTATGTTTCCACTAGCAATGAGTTCCATTTTCTCTACATTCCTCACCATTACTTTGTATTGTCAGTCTTTTGGATTATAGGCATTATAATAAGTTTGTAATGGTATCTTCTTGTGGCTTTAATGTTCCTTTTCTTAATGATTACTAATGTAATGTTGAACATTTTATTCATATGCTTACTTGCCATCCATATGTCGTCTTTCATGGAGTGTCTATTCAAATATTTTGCTCATTTTTAATTGAGTTGTTTTCTTATTATTTGGTTATAAAAGTTTTTTACATATTCTGGGCACAAGTCACTGACCTGATACACATTTTGCAAATATTTTTCTCCCAGCCTGTAGCTCAATTTTTATTCACTTAACAATGTCTTTAACAGGGCAGAAGTTCTTAAAATTATGAAGCCCCAAATATCAATATTTTATTTTATGAATCGTGCTTTTGTTGTATTTAAGACATCTTCTCCTAATCAAAAATCACAGGTTTTTTTTTTCCTGTACTTCTGCACATTTTGTAGTTTTAGATTTTATATTGTGTATGAGCCATTCTTAGTGCCAGATATAGATTGAAGTTCTTTTTTATACGACTATTCAGTTTGCAGCACCATTTGTTGCAGAAATCATTTATCTACTGAATATCTTTTGAACCTTTGTCAATAATCAGTTGTCTATATACATTTGGGATTTTTCTTTTTTGCAGACTCTATTCTTTTCCACTGATCTATATCTTTACACCAGTACCGTATTGTCTGGGTTACTGTAACTTTACAATTATTTTAGATCTCGGGTAGTTCTCCAACTTTGTTCTTTTTTTTCAAACTTTATTTATTGTTAGCTGTTTTAAGAATTTTGCACTTCCATATGTATTTTAAAATGAACTTGCCAATTTATACAAAATGTCTGATGAGATTTTGATTAAGATTATTTTGAAGCTACAGATTAAACTGGGAAGAATGATCATTTTAAGAATATTAATTCTTCTGAATTAATAATTAACTATAATAATTAATTTCCCTAGCTACTCTAAAGAATAATTACTCCTTGGTCACATGAATATCTGCATCTCTTGATTTATTTAGGTTTTCTGCCAGTAAATGATATTTTGTAATTTTCAATCCACGAGTCTTACATAATTGTCATTAGATTTTTCTCAAAGTATTTTATATTTTCTCATGCTACTGTAGATGCTATTATTTTATTATATTTCAAATTCCTTTTTATAATTTTCACTTTTATTTTAGGTTCAGGGGTATATGTGCAGGTTTCTTATATGGGTGTAATGTATGCTGCTGAACTTTGAGACACAAATTCTTCCATCAATCAGATAGTAAGCATAGTACCCAACAGTTCATTTCTCAACCTTTGCCTTCCTCCCTCCCTCCCCACGTCTAGTAGCTCCCAGTGTCTATTGTTTCCATCTTTATGTTTGTGAGTACCCATTTATAAGTGAGAACACACAGTATTGGTTTTCTGTTCTCCCGTTAATTCACTTAGGATAATGGTCTCTAGCTGCATCCACATTGCTTCAAAGGATGTGATTTCATTACTTTTTATGTCTGCATAGGATTCTGTGATGTATATGTACCACATTTTCTTTATCCAACCAGCTTTTCATGGACACCTACAATGATTGCATGTCTTTGGGACTGTGAATAGTACTGTGATGAACACACAAGTACATGTGTCTTTTTGGTAGGATGATTTATTTTCTATTGGGTATATACCCAGTAATGGGATTGCTGGGTCAAATGGTAGGTATGTTTTAAGTACCCCGAAACACATCCAAAATGCTTTCCACAGTGTCTAACCTAATTTACATGCTTACCAATTGTGTATTAGCATTCTCTTTTCTCTGCAACCTCACCAGCATGTGTAATTTTTTGACTTTTTTGTAACAGCCATTCTGACTGGTGTAAGATGCTATCCCGTAGTGGTTTTGTTTTGCATGTCTCTGATAATTAGTGATGTTGAGCATTTTTAAAATATGTTTGCTGCTTGCATGTATTCCTTTGAAAATTGTTCATGTCCTTTGCCCACTTTTTAATGGGGTTATTTGTTTTTTGCTTATTGAATTGTTTATGTTCCTTATATATTCTGGATATTATAATTTTACATGCATAGTTTGTGAATATTACCTCCCATTCTGTAGGATATTTGTTTACTCTGTTGATAGTTTCTTTTGTTGTGCAGATGCTCTTTAGTTTATTTAGTTCCCATTTGTCAATGTTCGATTTTGATGAATTGCTTTTGAGGACTTAGTCATGAATTATTTCCCAAGGCCTATGTCCAGAGTCGTGTTTCCCAGGTTTTATTCTATGATTTTTGTAGCTTGAGTTCTTACAATTAAAGCTTTAATCTGTCTTGAGTTAATTTTTGTATGTGGTGAAAGTAGGGGTCCATTTTCATTCTTCTGTGCATGGCTAGCCAGTTATGCCAGCACCATTTATTGAATAGGGAGTTCTTTCTTCATTGCTTATTTTTATCCTCTTTGTCGAAGATCAGATGACTGTAGATGTGCGGCTTTATTTCTGGATTCTCTATTCTGTTCCATTGGTCTTTGTATGTGTTTTTGTATCAGTACCATGCTGTTTTGGTTGCTGTAGACTTACAGGATAGTTTCAGCAAGCTAGAAATAAAATAGAATTGTCTTCATCCAGTATAGGACAGTTAAATATACAGCTAACATCAAGTTTATTAGTGAAAGTTTGAATGATTTCTCTCTAAAATAAAAAATAGGCTAATATTTCCACTCCACCTTTATTCAGTATTTTACTGCAGGTTCTACTCAATGCAATAGAGAAAGATAAAGAAATGATTGTCATCTATATTTGATAAAAAGATGTAAACTGTCTTTATTTGCAGTCACCATTGTAGTCAGTGTAGAAAATCTGATGGGATAGACAAAATAAGCAATTAGAGAATTTAGAAAGATTGTAGGAACAAAATCAATACATAAAAAATCAATTGTATTTTTATATACCAGACACAACCAATTAGAAATTGAAATCAGGTAATTTGATGCCTCCAGCTTTGTTCATTTTGCTTAGGATTGCTTTGGCTATCTGGGATCTTGGTAGGTTCCATGTGAATTTTAGAATACTTTTTTCTAATTCTGTGAAAAATGAGTTGGTAGTTTGATAAGAATAGCGTTGAGCCTGTAGATTGCTTTGTGTAGCATGGCCATTATAATGATATTGATTCTTTGAATCTATAAGCAGGGAATGCTTTTCTATGTGTGTTATCTATAATTTCTTTCTTCAGTGTTTTGTAGTTCTCCTTATAGAGACCTTTGGTCTCCCTGGCTAAGTATATTTCTAAGTATTTTGCTTTTTTGTAGCTGTTGTACCTTCTTAGTTTCCAGTACTAAGTCTTCAAGTTCACTAATTTTTTCTCCTACAATGTCCAACTGTTGTTAATTGCTTCCAGTGTAATTTTTGTATCAAATTGCAATTTTATTCTCTAGGAATTCAATTTGGGCCTTTTAAAAATCATCATTCATCTCTCTAATGACATGTTTTTCATGTCAAGATTTCCTCTAGTTTCTTGAATATATGAAATATGATTGCAATAATTATTTTGAAGCCTGGACTGGCAATTCTGTCATCTATGTCATTTCTGGCCCAATTTTAATGAATTGCTTTTTTTCTTTTTTAAAATTATACTTTAAGTTCTGGAATACATGTGCATTACTTGCAGGTTTGTTACATAGGTATACATGTACCATGGTGGCTTGCTGCACCCATCAACCCATGAATTGATTTTTTTTCTTCTTCACGAGTCTTATTTTTCTATTTTTAAAATGCTGAGTAATTTTTTAAAACTTTTGGTTTTTTTTAAGAGTAACTTTAGTTTCACAGCAAAGTTGAGCAGAAAGTATAGAGATTTCTTATAGAATCCCTGCTCTCTCTCATGCACAACCTCCTTCATTATCAGCATCCTCCATCAGAGTGATACATTTGTTACAATCTATTCCCCTATATTCACACATCATCACTCAGAGTCTGCAGCTTAGGTAAGGTCCACTCTTGGTGTTGTAAATTCTATGGGTTTGGAAAAATGTACAGTCGCATCTATCTACCATTATAATATCATACAGAGTATTTTCACTACACTGAAAACCCGCTATGCTCTGCCTATTTGTCCCTCCCTTCCCCTACCTCTAGTAACCAATGACTTTTTTACTGTATCCATAGCTCTGTCTTTTTCAGAATGTCATATGCAGGTACTCATATAGCGTGTAGCCTTTTCAGATTAGGTTCTTTCACTTAGTAATATGCATTTGAGGTTCCTTCATGTCTTTTAATAGCTTGACAGTTCTTTTTTTTTAGCTTGGAAAAAAACATTCCATTGACTGGATGTACCAGAGTTTATCTATCCATTCACCTACTGAAGGACATGTTGGTTGCTTCCAAGCTTTGGCAATTATGAATAAAGCTGCTATAACCATCTGTGTGCAGGTTTTTGTGTAGACACAAATGTTTAACTTTTTAAAATAAATACTTAAGAGTTTGATTTTTGGGTTATATGGTAAGAGTATATTAGTTTTGTAAAAAGCTGATAAACTGTCTTCAAAAATGGTTGCACCAGTCTGCATTATTGCCAGCAATGAATGAGAATTTCTGCTGCTCTACATCCTTGCCAGAATTTGGTGTTGCTAATGTTCTGGGTTTGGGCCCTTTTAAATCTTGGCAGAATTTGGTGTTGTTAATGTTCTGGGTTTGGACCCTTTTAATACATGTGTAGTAGTATTTTATTGTTGTTCTAATTCACTCTGCCCTGATGACATGATGTGGAGCATTTTTTTATGTATATATTTGCTCTCTGTATATTTCTTCGGCAAGATACTTGTCCAGATCTTTTACTCACACTTTAGGTGGGTTGCTGTTCTCTTATTGTTGAGTTTTATAAGTTCTTTGTGTATTTTGGATAATAATACTTTATCAGATGTATCCTTTGCAAATCTTTTCTCCTAGTTTGTGACTTGTGTTTTCTTTGACAGTGCCTTTTAATTTTAATAAAGCTCTCCTTACCGATTCTTTCCTTCATAGACAGTGCCGTTGACATTGTATATATATATATAGTCATTGCCAAACCCAAGATCATCTAGAATTTCTCCTATGGTAGCTTCTAAAAATTTTATAATTTTGTATATCTTACATTTAGTTATTGGATCTATGTTTAGTTAATTTTTGTGAAGGGCGTAAGATATGCTCAGGTTTTTTTGTTTTGTTTTGTTTTGTTTGTTTGTTTTCTTTTACTTTTCTTTTTTTTTTTGTCTTTTGCATGTAGATCTTCCAGCACCATTTGGTGAAAATTCTCTTTTCTCCATTGTATTGCTTTTGCTTCTTTGTCAAAATTAATTGACTATATACATGTGAGTCTATATCTGGGCTCTCTATTCTGTTCCATTGATCTATTTGTATATTCTTTCACTAATATCACATTGTCTTGATTACTGTACTTTGATGGAAAGTCTTGAAACTTGTTCTTCAACTTTGTTCTTTTTCTTCAATAACACGTTGGCTATTCTGTGTCTTTGGCCTCTCTTTATAAACTTTACAATTAGTTTCTTGATATACATAAAATAAATTGCTGGTAATTTGTTAGTGATTTTATTGAATCTATGGATGAGGTTGTGAAAAACTGACAGTTTAACAATATTGAGTCTTCCTAATCATGAATGTAAAACACCTCCATATGTTTAGTTCTTTGATTTCTTTCAACAGAGTTTTGCAGCTTCCCTTGTATACATCTTGTATTGTATTAGGTTAATACATAAATATTTTATTTTGGGGGTTGCTAATGTAAAAGAAATTGTGTTTTTAATTTCAAATTACTCTTGTTCATTGCTGAAATACAGAAAAGCAAGTGACTTTTGTATTAATCAAGTATATTAATCTTGTGTTCTACAAACTTGTAATCACTTATTGTTTTGAGTAGTTTTTGTAAATTTTTAAAAACGGTGCCATTGTGAGGAAAAGCAGTTTTATTTATTCTTTTCCAAATTGTATGCCTTTTATTTCCTTTTGTTGTCTTACCACATTAGTTTGAATATAATTTTTATTGGATTACAGTCATTATGTATTTTACTTTGTTTTGTGCCGGTTGTTTCATATTTCTGAAAATATTCTTGAGATGTCTTTTGTAATGTGGTAAAGTTACTTGGAAATAACTTCTAGGGTGTGTGTGTGTGTGTGTGTGTGTGTGTGTGTTAGGGTGGAGATGGCTTTATGTTTTGTTAAATAAAACTAGATCAGTATTTAATCTTGGGTAAATTTTCCCTATTATTTGCTATTCTCCTTGATGCCCTGTCAATTATGAGGTTTTCCACACAAGAATTTGGGAGGAGCCCTCTGTGTACCCTCCACACTGTTCCCTCTAATGCAGAATTTCTCAGCCTCAGCATAATTGTGATTTTAAACTGGACAGTTCATTCTTGCCAGAGACTCTCCTGGGATTTATAGGATGTTCGGCAACATCCCTGGACCCTATCTACTTGATGTTAGTAGCAACCTCACCCTAAGTTATGACAAGCAAAAATATCACAAGGTATTGCCAAATATACCCTGAGAGACAAACCTGGCTGCAGTTGAAAATTGCTACTCTTAATATTTGTGAGCATTCCTTTTTTTGATCTCAGGAAGATTTCTTGCATTCCTGGGCTGATCACTGAATACCTGAAGAAGGTACTTCAAAGATGTCTGGAGTTCTTTCTGTGCAGCTGTATCCTCTGTGTTTCTCTGCCTGTAAATTCTAACCATGTCACTTTTTTCCCCAACTTCCTGCTCTTTCTCCTCAATGTAGAGAGTCTGTTGGGCTCTTTACTTGGTGACTTCTCCATCTGGTGCAGCCTAGAACGTTTCTCTAATCAGCACACTTGGCAATTTATAGGACTTCATTCATTTATTATTTATCTTTAGGGATCATTGGATTTCTTTTGTTTGATATCCAATCATTCATGTATTTTCTTTTTTGGATTATTAGTTATTTTAGTCAACAGAGTAAATCTAATTCCTGTTACATAATCCTGACCAGGAAGAGTAGTGTCTTATGTTTGCAAATATATAAATATTATACTATTATATTATTCACATATTTACAGTGTTCTGGCATGTTTAAATTAAGCTAATTTTATTTTAAATTAATTTAATTTAAGTTAATTAATTTAATTTAATTATTTAAGTTAAATTAATTTTAGTTTTAAAATTTATCCCCTCTTAATTCTCTATACTTAGAAAAAAAGATTATCCCAATAAAATTTGTCCTTATGTTGGGAATGCCTATTTTGTCACAATTTTTATTTAAGAATTATAGATCTAACAGTTCCCCTTATCCTAAAATAAAGTCCAGAACTGACTCACCAGATTCTACTTGCAAAAGTAACTATGACTTTTGACATGAATTATTATATTCTTATCAATAGGATGGTAAAGAATAAATACAAATCAAAGACTAAAAGTGACTTTATATTAACCTTTAACAACTAACCAGAATTGGAATCCTTAAAAATATAATTAGCAGAACGTAAACAAGTGAGTGCCATTAATATATTTTATTATATTTTCTTCTATAATTGAAAGGTAAGAAAAATATATGCAAACATTTTTGCAGTATTTTCTAATACTGCAATAATTTGAACTTGATACTATCAAATTATTCATCTTTTGCTCCTGCCCGTTTACTTTTGGTAGTTCTCAGACTCCACCCTACCCAGCTTACATTGGCATTCCCAGATAATTGTTCAAGTTTCAAACATACTTCAATTTACTCTCCTTTTATTGGAACTCAGGACCTACCTTGCCTAAGAAAAAACTACCACTAATGCAAAAAAAAAAAAAAAAGTGTTTATTTGTAAATAGGAGGTAATTATCTTTTGCTCTACTTATCACCCTAATATATGCATTTTAATTCAACATGATTCATTGATATCTACTATGCTACCATCATAAATTTGTATGCTGGAGTATAACTTTAGTTAATTTCCTCATGCAAAACATAGTGATAATGTTAAGTAATTTAGATAGGATTTAGGGGCAAGAGGAGGATTTTTACATCTTTGCTGTCATTTCATATATTTTATTCTGCTTACCATAGGCCAATCAAATTTTGAAAATAAACCTTATTAAGTAAAGAATATCCATAGAGTAGATACATGGTATTTGCTTTCTTTTGTCTTTTAAGGAGACATTTCAACCCAAAATTTTCTTGATGTTCCTTGGGATGATAGAGTAATTTTCATAATGGACTAAGATCTGTTAGAAATGGCAAAACATAAAATTGTCCTTTATACGAACAAACTGAGTACACATTGCACCTACATACAATCTGTCACCATAGCATAGCATTTTGCACAGAATAGGATGTGCAGCTGTGTTTTCATAACACAATACAGTTCCATCATCCCACACAATGTTTGGATACTCTTCCAGAGGGCCTGAAATATGCCTCTAGATAAACCACTGGCAATCTCTAAAATTCTGCCTTTCCCCACCATCCCCAACTAATTATTTTTGCCTATTTAATTACTTTCTTTATTATTGAAGTTCTACTTCCTTTCTAATTCTTATTATTTTAATTAAAGTTACTAAATAGTGTTTTAAAACATGTATGTTTTACATTTTATAACAATTTTCTTGTTCGATGTTCTTGGATTAAATTCACTTTTTAAATAGAAAAGTTTAATTACATCTCAGAGAAAAGTTCTTTTGCCTAGAGTTTGTATGACTTTGAGTTCAACCTTTGCTGAATATTTATATTCTCACGTATAACCTAGTCCAGACCATCTACTTCACAGAAACACTATTAATGTGTTTTGAAAATTTATCTTACATCTTCAGTCTGTTGTATGCGGGCCCAAACCAGTTTTGACATTCACAATTACTAGCTTTTTGTTTGTTTAATAAATATCATTAGCTTCCAATAAAGTTAGGTGAAAGCTATCAAGTTTTTTATTTCTTACAATGCTACTACCAGATAGTAAATAAGATAAATACAAATTTCAGAATACTGCCACTCATGCAAATATTTATTAGGAAACAGTGATGAAAACAGTCATATAACTTTTCTTACAAGTTCAATAGAGTCCAATTTATTATCATTTTTGGCATTCTGATGAGAATCTTGCATCTCTAGGCATAAATGACAATCTTCTAGCAGCAGAACTCAGCTGTTCATCTGGTTCAAATGTAGTTATATAATTCTTCACTACATGTCTGAATGATGCAAAAGTCGTGGGCCTAGGATGCTACTCTGAAAGGTACAACTTGCTCACCAAATCAAGATACTTTGGATAACATCCATCATGAATGAAAAATCATTTCTAACATCTCCTGTATTAGTCAAACTCACAAGAACTAAAGATCATGGAAGACATTTGAGTGAAATCTGGCATTTGGCTACATCTGACTAACCTAACCAATCATCTCTGAAGTGTGTATTCCTAATTAAGATTATTCAAATTAAGCAACAGCCATTAAAATAGAGATTAAAGTTAATTACACACACACACACACACACACACACACACACACACCCAACTGAGGCTTTTTAACGTAAGTTACAGCTGTATGACAAAGACTACATGCATAAAATTCATGCTATAAATATATTCCAGATCCACCTCTCTAAAACAAAACTTTGTTTTTCTTTTTCACCTACTCACTTCCTGCTCAAAAAAGTTCAGTTCTAATCTATGATCTACAGAGTTAACGCCAAACACCTCAGCCTGACAGTGATGGGTATCCAAGATCTGATACCATCTACTTCACAAACCTTAACTTTCACCACTTCTCTAATGATCTCTCTCACTGACGTTCTTTCCAGTTTTATTTTTCTCTCACTGTTAAAAGTTTTTTCTTCTTCATCTCCATTAGTAAACTCATGACCCAGCGTTTCCACTGCTGTCTTCTTCACATTTTCCTGTGGCTAACTAATATGCTTATCGCACTTCAGCAACCACCATGTGCTGAGTCTAAAAAGGTAGTGAGGGGAAGAAGAAAAGCAGGGGAAGTAGCAGGGGCATTCAGGATGAGAAGGAGCAGTGTTCTGATGGACAGAAATCTTCAAACTCAATCCCAGTAGTCGAATTTAGAATCTCTTAAAAATTCAAGGTTTACATTTTTTGCAAAAATGACAATTTGAAGAAAGATCAAAGGCCAAAGAAGACAAGGGACATTTGGCTGGGTGTGGTGCCTCATGCGTGTAATCCCAGTATTTTGGGAGGCTGAGGCAGGAGGACCATTTGAGGCTAGGAGTTGGAGACCACCTTTTGTGACCTAATGAGACCCCACTAATCTCTACCAAAGAGAAAGAAAGAAAGAAAAAAAAAATATGGCCAGAATTGTGGAACACACCTGCAGTCCTACCTATTCTGGAAGCTCAGCCAGGAAGATCACTTGAATCCAGGAGTTCAAGGTTACAGTGAACAATGATCGCATCACTGCATTATAGACCAGGTGACAGAGCAAGACCTTGTCTCTAAACTATTTTTTTTTAAAGAAAAGAGACGTTTAGGAGAGGTCTTCAAATATTGAGACAGAGTATTCACTTTTTCTCCAAAAGTGTTGAAATTCCATGATCGCAAAATTATTTTCCCTTTTATGTGGAAACAGAAGTTACTAACATTATAAATAAGTAAGATAGATAAGTAAGATATTTCAAAGTTAATTGCAAACTTTTCCATGGGACATTTACATGTTTTTCATGAAACAGAATAAATGACACTTGCAATTTAATGTTTATAATTTATTTGTATAGAAACCCAGGTGGCCTGGCCACTGGGTTTTCACCATTAGATTAAAGACAAATAGTCACAAATGATGTAAAATGAGAACTTACATAGAGGTGAGTTAATGGATTGAGAGGTAGGTGGAGGCCTAAACATTTCCTCAGAAAAATGGAAGAGGTTTAGAATATACTTTCCCATGTGTTGCACCTTTGTTTTGTCCCTTTTTGCCTTTTGTCTGATCGTTATCATCAAGCAAATAACTGTTGCTCAGAGCACAGAACCAACTGGCAAAACTGAAATTTCCCTTCGTCAGGCAGAGAACGGAAGGTTGTATAGATAATACTGGGATATAGTCTGAGTATGCACATGGAATAAGTGATACCCTATTATCGATTTCTTTTTTCCTGTTGTTACTCTGAAGTGTTTTGTTCATTGTGATTAGTTGAATCAAAGTATTGATTTCAGGGAGAGATGTGTCTGGATTTTGGCAGATTTTAAGCAGGGCACTTTAAAAAGAATTAAAAATACTAATTGTTTAGAAGTGAACTTAATTTTCCCAGAGTCTCTCTAAATGGGAGAGAGATCAAGAGATATATCAAGTCTGGCAAACATAGCAAAACTCTGTTTCTACTAAAAAAAAAAAAAAAAAAATTAGCCGGGCGTGGTGGCAGGCACCTGTAATCCCAGCTACTCTGGGGGCTGAGGTAGAAGAATGGCATGAACCTAGGAGGCAGAGGTTGCTGTAAGCTGAGATCATGCACTTCACTGCAGCCTGGGAGACAGAATGGGACTCTGTCTCAAATAAATAAATAAATAAATATTAAAAAATAAAAAGAAAACAACAGCAACAAAACACACACACACATACACACACACACACACACACACACACACACAGAAGAAAGAAAAGAAAAGCAAGCTTGGAGCAAGCAACCAGTGATCACTTTTGGCACCTATGTACCCTACAAGCTCCAGGCGGATAGCTTCCAAGGGGAGATTCTATACATTGACTCATTCTTAAATGAGGAAGGAAAATAATTTCCAGTCTAATCTTTACTCTGTATTTAGGGCTTCTTTAAGGGCCTACCACCTGTGTCCTATTACAAACTCTCTTCTTCTCTACATTCTGAGAATCCCCTGACACCATCCACTCCTGTCTTTTAACTTGTATACTCACTAAACTCACCTTTTCCCACACCCCTTCCTCCATGCCCATATGCATATGATGTGTGTATGTCATCTCCAGAGAGGAGATGCTAGAGCTTTATTCTTATGTTTCTTCCTTTCCTTGCCTGGGTGGGAGGGAAATTGTAGGATCATGATATCCAAACCTATGTAACAAATTCAGACCTTTATCCTAAGCACCTTTCCCACATATCTACTCAAGCTGCACATTTCCACCTGACTTTGTTAATCCTATAAATATTCTAGTACTCAGGTAATTGTAACCCATTAAGGTGTGATTCCTGACCTCATGAGGATTACATTCCAGGTAACATTTATTGACTATATTATCCTAATTTGATCTTCACAACAACTTTCTTTTTCTCCTTCACTTATGAATAACTGAGTTAAAGGAACTTTCTCAAGGTCATATTGTTTGAAAGAAGGGAAGGTGGTGTGATTCACAAGCAAGTAAAACTTTATGTATCCAAAATTAAACTCTTGGTCACTTTTCCCCTCCCTTCCATTAAAAAATGAAAGAGAAGGAGAGAGAAAGGCCCACCCATCTTCATATAGTCTCAGTTTCTACCGTCGACTACCCCATTTTGTAAGCAAGAAATCTTTAGTTATCTTTGATTTCTCCTTGTTCTTCATTATCTGCACCCACTTAGTCAACAACTATAGTCAGTTTTACAACCTAAATATGTCTCAGTTTCATCAGAATGCTACTGCCTTACTTCAGACCCTCATTATTTCTTTAGTAAAATATCATCCTAACTGATCTAACTTCCAGTGATTTCATACCCTCCCATGTATTTTCCACATTGTCACCAAATTTATTGCTCAAAAGTCCAAATGTAATCACTCCTCTCTCATGTTATTACCATCCACGTCTCTCAGTTACCTTCAGTGAAAAACTTCATCTCTGCGCCTCCCCCATAAGGAGCTCCTGTTATAGCTATAGCGCTATCTGTGATTTGCTGAATCTGAGTGTGACCCAATTGTAAACTGGCAAAACTTCTTTGGAAAATAACTTAATGTTTTCTTATAAAGTTGAACATGTACTTACCATATGAACTAGCAATTCCACTCCCAGGTATTATCTTAAGGGAAAAAATACATGTTGGTCCAAGGTGTCATATCAACTTTCTTTACAATAGCCAAAAACTGGAAACAGCATTGATAAACCATTAAAAGATAAACAAATTGATTTACATGTAATAACGTTCTGGAGCTATCTTATTATCACCCTCCAGAGCCTATTGTTAAATTTTCAAAAATTTTGCCAGTTGGTTATATCATGTTGGTAGTTTGTATCTGGCAATGGTAGGAAGAGTTACACCATGCAAACTGACAAATTACACATCAAGGCTCCTCACTTCCCCCGCCACCAGAAAGCTGGTTTTAAAGCACTTATCACATCACTGGTTATATTTGTAATTTTGAATTCTTGCTTGAAATAAACTGAAACAAACTACAAATAAATACAACAACATAGATAAATCTCAAAGACATTATGCTGAGCAAAAGAGGCCAGGCAAGAAAGATTACAACACATACAATTTTATTTACTAGGTTGGCGCAAAAGTTATTGCAGTCTTTGTCACTATTTTTAATGAAAAACTGCAATTACTTTTGCACCAACCTAGTATTTGCAATTCTTCAGGCAAAAACAATCTGCACTGACAAAAGACATAACAGTAGTTTCCTGGATCCAGGACTTTCGTAGTGGCGGGAGGCTGACTGCTTAAGGATATAGGGTAACTTTTTTGAGGTGGTGATGAAATGTTCTATGTCTTAACTCTGGTAGTAGTTCCAGGGACACATTTGTCAAAACTTGTCAAACTGTGCTTTCAAAACGGTTGCATTTTATTGAATGCAGGTTGTACCTTAATAAAATTGATTTATATTTTTAAATTATATATGAATAATACTTGTAGAGCTATAACTTAATACATTGAGAACTAACTGAGTCATCTTATTTCTAGCATTGTAATCTCTGTGTGAAGCATTTATACTTTAATAGGAAAGATTCACAAAATTAATCTTATTTCAAGTATTTTTATTTAAAATTTTGTCACATTTCTAAGTGATAACTCTGCTTAATAGTTTTCCTCTGATACTTAAAATTGCTTTTCTTAAGTTTCTTCAAGTTAAATTCTTTTAGGAGGTGTGCTTAAGCAATTTTCTGGTTGGAGGTAGTATTAATTCCTAAAATCTATAACAACCAAATTCAATAAGAAATACATGACTAGTATAGTTAATAATGCTTTAGCAAAAATGTAATTACTAATAAATGACTTTCCCCCAAAAAAATCACTAGTTGTTTTGTCCTGACTTTTATGCAAATAAAATATTACAATGCATTATAAATATTTTGGAAATATTATTGATGCTCATAAAGACTTTTAAGGTCATAAAAATAGAATATTTTAAACGGAAGGACAAGTTACTACAGTTTTAATTTCTCTTGAAACTGTACAAACTTGATTTCTCTACATATTTCAAATTTAGCCTTACATGATTTATTTTACCTTTAACATGTAAGAAGTCCTGGCACTTCTCTTGAAACACACTTATATTTATCTTAGTCTACTATACAAAAGAAATTGCTCTCCTGAAGTATATGTTAAAGGTAATTTAGTCATGAAGTATTCCGCATTTGTAGTGGTGATGTGTATTAGAACTTCTAATTAAACACAGAGATGAAACGTGTTTTTATCCATACATCAAAATTTTTCTTTCATGTTCATTCTTTGCTTAAGAATAATTCTATTTATCTTTCAACCTGGAAATTGAATCTCTTGGGAACTACACATTGTTTTGGAGAGATGTGTGCTAAACTTTAATTGATAAGGAGAAAAGTATGTCATCTGTTTTCTATGAGATCTGATATAAAATTTTCCATTATGCTTTCTCTCTGTATTTTCCAAGTATATGTCCAATCTCAGAAGTAATGAGATTCGTTTTAACATCAGACTATTTCAGGCATGACTATAGCAGACACTGTTGGTGTCCTGTGCCAGGTCTTCATATTTTCACCTCCGAGTCCTGCTGCAGTTTTAATCTGAGCTCTTCTCACCCTATGTCTCAGGTCTTTAGGCAGCAGAGTCAATCTCTCTGAGTCCAGATGCAGTTGGGGCCTACAGGGGCCCTTAGAGTGTTAAAGAAAGGGAGGCGTGTAGTGACTTCAAACAGCAGGAATCTGGAGCTGGTGGTGGGTAAAAGCCCCAGGCTCCAATCCTTCAGGAGAAAGTTTTGTGTACATACAGCAGGACTTATCAAAGAGTCTTAAGTGGAATTCAGTCCCAGTTGCCCACATTGATGACAAGCTCAAAAATTCCCTCTTTACTGTCTTTATCTTTCCTTGTCTTATTCTCCTCATTCTCTCACTGTAGCTCCCTGAGATCACCTCCCAAATAAAATACCTGTACCCAAGTCCTTAGCTCAGGTTCTGCTTTCAAGTTAACTTAAGCCAGGACAGCTTTTTCAGTATAATTATTTTTTAAGTTGGAAGTAACCTTTCTTGACTATATGTGATTATTGCTAAATTTAGAGTTATAGTTCTCAGCTCTAAGATGAATATTTTGAAATACACAGTGGAAATGGGAACATTGATTTGAATTCTTGCTCAAGTTCTAATTATGTGACCTTAAGAATATCATTTTCTTTCTGTGATCCACAAGTTCACTCTTTGTGGAGTGTGATGATAATAACTATTATAGAACTCTGTTAAAGTGAAATTAGCTAATTTGTGGGAAATCTTTTTAAGTACAAAGAAAGGACTGTATAAATGCAAGCCCATTTTAAATACTACCTGCTATAGTTTGAACGTTTTCCTCCTCCAAAACACATGTTGAAATTTAACCTCCAATGCAATTGTGTTAGGAAGTGGAGTGTAATCGGAAATGTCTGGGTCCTGAAGGGTCCACCCTCATGAATGAATCGATGCCTCTATAAAAATAACTTCCAGGAATGGGTTCTTTCTTCTGCCCTTCTGCCTTGTGAAGGTGAGTGTTCCTTCCCTCTGGAGGCTGCAGCACTCAACGCACCATCTTGAAAGCAGACAGTAGCCCTCACCAGATAGCAGACACAGTACCTTGGTTTTGGCTTCCAAGCCTCAAGAACTCTGAGAAATAAATTTCTGTCCTTCACGAATTACAGTATGTGATACTCTGTTATAGCAGAATAAAATGAAATAAGATGCTACCTGGCACAAAAATTTTTCTAAAATATTGCTCTTTAAAATTTAGTAGTTATTGATATTTACCTTTTGATTTTACAGATGTACATGTTTATCTTGTAAACTTTTACAATTTTATTCACCATAGATAGATATCAATCATGTGCACAACCCATTGTGTGAATTGCTGGAGTAGCATACTGTAGGTATGTATTAGCTCAATAATCAAAAAGTTTACAAACGACTTCAAACCTAGAAGAATACAGAATTCATTCAGTTAATCTCGTTTTCACTCTCTCTCTCTTTTTCTCTCTCTCTCCTCTTCCCTCTCTCTCTTTTCTTCTCCCAGATATTTCGTCTATTGTTATTGAATTCATTCTTAGGTTTTCATGGAAGAAGGGCCCTCTCTAGCTACTGTGTTTTATTATCCCAACTTGGCAAATGAGGACAGGCTATATTTTGCTTAACAGTTTCAGAAAAATTCCAGGTATCACTCTAATTGAATATGTTGTGATAATTGGAGATGTTGTACATCCTTGATCCAATTATTGTAGAAGATAGAGTCCTCTGGTCTGCCAAGCCTGACAGTTATCTCTCCTCCCTTATTCCTTCTCAGTAAAACAGAAAAATATATCTACACATTTATTTACTACAGCTCTTTCTTCTAAACAATGGGACCAGGTACCTTCATCGGGCATTTTTTTTTTTTTCCTGGCAGAAGCGATGAGCCCAAGTATTCACATTTGGGAGTGCACCATCCCAGTGGTAATTTTCTTTGTATAATGAAGGTATGAAGAATTTATGAGGGATAGTTTCAAAGAGTAAGCAGTAGTTATCAAAGTTGTGCACAGATTGGAGACAAATTTTGAAGAATTCTAAGGAGGATATCAAATTATTGTTTGTAGTATGCCTTTCTCCATGGAATGATCAGGTAATTCTACATTGGAGGATCTCTTGGTACATCTTAAGAGCGACCACATTGCAACCTAGAATGGTACAGGGACATAGAGACTGAAGGATTTATAGATAGTATGTATACAGAGAGACTACACATAAATTCATTCTGACAACTGGTATTTGGTAAGCTAAATTTTTGGTATTAATAGCACCATCTTACCTTTAAAAACTAGTTCATCATTCATTGTTCGGACACTCTGCTCTGCTTGGAAGTATTCTAGATTCATAGTGAAGACATTGGTGATGAGATGTTCCAATTTACCCCATTGCTAGGCTTTCTTTCCCAGTCATGAGTAATGAGAAGCAGAATATACTCCAAGCATAAATTTATTTATTCATTCTCATATCCTAATAATGTATAGTGGAATAAACAATGATTTTTGTTATTTTGGTATATTCTCTTCCTAGGCATGCAGTAAGTTGAGTTTTGTGTGCCCATGAATTTGATATTTCCTTGCTACTCATGTGTGTAATAGAGATTGAGTTTTGGCCAATGGAATGTTGATAGCAATAATGTGTGCTGTTACCTATTATGGATTTTTTTTAAAATCTGCATAACTCTCCAGGTCTCACTTTTTCTACTGTGGTAATCCTGGAGAACAAGTATTACAGATGATGTAACTGCAGGATGAAAGAGGGCTGCTGGACCCATTTTGGTGACTGCACTTATTTGTTATGACTCTGAATATCTAGGATTTTTCTGTTGCAACAGTTAGGGCTGCTTACTCTAAAAAAATGCATTATGCCATTAACCTAATCGCTGTATACTTACGACTAAAAATAAATAAAATTCAGCATGATGTTAGACTTCAGGATTTTGTCATTGCTTTTTGTTATCAATTTGCCTTTAAATATCTTAATGGGGTCAAAACTAATCTACCTTTATCATGAAAGTTGCTTGATTCTTCCAAAATTTCTGTTTCTATACATGCTCCTCTAGCTCTATTTATTTATGTATATCTCCAGGCCTTAAAAAAATATTGGGTACATTTTTAATTTATCATAAAATACTTTGCTACATCACAAATTTATCAATATTTTTCTAAATTAATTTCTTTCTCAAAATGACACCAAGTGCCCTGGTTACTATATTCAACTTTTGCATGCCTAATAGGTCCTCATTCATTCCATTAATGTGGAGATTAGTTAAGGAACTGATCCTACACTCCTTTCAATTCATCAATGTTGCTGTAATTTTAATTCAAATGTAAGTTAAATTCAGTCCAAGCAAATATCAATAACTTAATTTTAGAATATATTTTTATTAGTATGATTTTAAAATACTCTTCTTCATTGAATAGAAACCATACTACTTCTTACTCTGGTCTAAGAGTTGGCAGTGCTGTTATTTCAGTTGCCTTAGCCTGTAAGAATGAATATGGGCACCTCTTGAATTTATAATTTAATATTTCTCTCTTATATCCTCAGCTTTGTATTGTACTTATGACTCTGCTTTGTTCTTGCATTATACATCTCTCTTTCTCAATTATTCAGCATTCTGTGTAATGCTTTTTAATCTTCTTATCTCATCTAGATTTTCTTCCCTCTGTATCCACTTTTTTAAGAAAATATTTTATTACCATAATTTATTTTTTCATCCTCTATATAACTCCATGAAAGGATGTTGTATCTAAGTGATATTTTATTTCTCAGTTATTTCAGTGACATCTAATTATTTTGCCTTATGTTCTTTCTATAAGAATCTTTATGGGTTCCATGTAGATTTAATATTGTCTCTTATGTCACTTTTCCTAAAGGAGGCATTTCATTGTATATTATCTTGTTTCAAACTCCAACTGTTCCAAGTGTATAAGTGTTGCTTCTCAGCTTCCATTGTAATAATCTCTGGTGCAGATATGTTTAAAAGTACTTTTCTGTTCTTCATAGTTCCTAGCAGAATGTGTAATTTCTAGTAATTTCTTCACCATCTACTAAATCAAATGGAATTAGATTAAATTCACATGTATATGTGACTATAATAATTATCGAAAATGATATAGACGTCAAAATCTTTCATATACTCTAATAGTCTTTAAAAATAAAAAAGAAAAAATATAATGCACAGTTCATTCTAGCGAAAAGGGCACTTGAATTGGAAGATTCTTAGCCAGTAGCATTTCCAGTGTCGCAAAATGTTATGGCTCCCTGAAGAGCATCAGTGTAGTAAGTAAGCTCTTAGCTTCTGAAGTCGAACCCTCTGGATTCAAAGCCTTGCTCCAAACTTACTGATGTGAGTGTTATGCAAGGTAAATAAACTGCTGTGACTCAGATTTTTATTTTTCGGTTATTTTCTTTTTCATCTTTAAAATAGTCATAATTAATTCACAGGTTCTTATGAGCATTAAGTGTCAGTACCTGTGGTTAGTAGTCAGCAGCATATCAGTGTTAACTATAATTTTAAATCTGTTTTGGTTATATATCTTGCAACTCGTCACTCATGAGCATAAGTACAAAATTAAATTTGCTGAGGATCTCATATTCCCTGAGTAAGTACCTGAGTTGTTGCCTGTCAGGCTACCGTCTACACAAACCTCATGCAGTGACCTCTGAGAAGTTCAGGTTGAATTTGGTTTAACAAAACCTGAAAGAATTTTCTGAAATTTGGGCTTTAGAACACCACTAAGAGAACTGTTTGGGAGTAAATTAAGTAGACAGAAACTTTGGTTAAATCACGTACAATCTTATACAACGGGTAACTAAACACAGAATTAAACAGACCATCAAGTATGGTGTTACTGAAAAACAAAGTTTCCTATCTAAGGATATCATAGTCCTTTCCTGCTGCTATAACCAAATACCACAGACTGGGCAATTTACAACAAACAAAAGTTTATTTCTCATTTTTTCTGGCAGCTAGAGAGCCGAAGATCAAGGCACTGGCAAATCTGGTGTCTGGTAAGTACTTGCTCTCTTCTTCTAATATGGTGCTTTGTTGCTGTGTCTTGTGGAGGTGACAGACGTTATGTATTCACTTAGAAAAAGGCAGGAACTTACTCTCTCAAGCCATTTTACAGAGGCACAGATCCCATTGGTGGCGCCCTCATGGCCTAATCACTTCCAAAAGCTTCCACTTCATAATAATGTTGTATTGGAGACTAAGCTTTCACATGAATTTTAGAGGGACCGAAACATTCAAACCATAAGATGGGCATCAGTCATCGGTGGTTAGAGTACTTTCAGCTAACTTTAAGAATAACTACTTAAAGATATTCCCAAGTGGGAATAATTTTATATATATACACATATATAATATGTTATAATTTTATTTTATATATTATATATTGTAATTATATATGTATACCTTTCTTGTTGCCTTATCTTCTGCTGGTTTGTCGTACTATTCATGTCTTTCTGAGCTCCTGCTGTGATGATCATGCAGGGTGCAACACTAACCCTCTCACACTGGAGTGTTTTTACTAAAGTAGTCAAGTTCCAAATGGCTGTCACCGTTACTCCAGCTGCTTCTCCTGGCAGCATGCTGAAATACTGGTAAACCGGGAGGCTGATGTGAGGCAGTTATCAATATCCATGGTATAAATATTGCTGCCAAGCCCAGTTTAAAGCTACCAATAGTTTAACAATCAGCTCATAAAATACCTGAACATTTGAAAATGGGCTTGTGGGCACCAGAAGGAGCTGCCCCAAATGAGTGCTGATATTTCCTTTCTTATATACATTCTTGACTTTCAAAATTTCATAAATGTGAATAAGCATCATGTTTTGTCTATATCAGCCTCAACTTCTGCAATTCTTGAGGGACCAAGAAGGAATTTGTGATTCAAAACAAATTCCGAGCAAAGTGATATAAGAAGTTTATTCTTCTGACTTTTTCCTGTCTCTATCCACTAAAAAAGTCCATACCATAATTATATAGAGCAAGATCAAAGTGACAAAGCGTTCTTGAGGGTTTTGCAACTAAAAATTGGGGCATGGAATATGAGGGATGTCTAGTCTTTTTTTTTTTTTCTTTCCCTGTAGGCTACAAAAAGCACATGGAAAAATAATATATGTAGAGAAGTTTAGAATACTTTAATTCAATATGCCTGGCACAGCTTGGCCTTTCCTCTCCAATATGCCTGCAATTCTCCCTTAAGCAATCTGAGGAAAACTTTGAAACAATTAAACTATAATTCAATGCACTGCAGCTGTCTTACTAGACTTGCTCACCACCCTGTTTTAATGACTCCTTTCATTTTTCAATTCCCCTTACCCACTCATATTTTAGAAATTATTGCATTTGAATATTCTTAAGCTGGTAATAATAACAAAAAAGTCCCTGTTATTTTCTATTTATAACAATACAAAATTCTAAAAGCACAAATTCTATTACTACCTGATTACCCCATTTATGATGTGGAATTTTACATTCCTTTCCACTAGGACAGTAAGGGATGCCAACTGCCTTGTTCATTTAGCAAAACATGCACAAGTGACATTTTACATGACATCTAGCAGTTGAAGAGGAGAGAAATTAGTGCTAAAGTCTGCAAGAAAAAATTGATACTATTCTTAGATTTCCCAGTAGCAGACTGATTCCTCATTTTCATGAGCTTCAAATATTATTTAGTGATTTTAGGGTTTGCCAATTCACTTGCTCTTCTTTTATCTGAGTCCCACAATTACTCCATTGACACATTATGCTTACTTGATTCAGAGCAAACAAGCTAAAAATCAGTCTGCTAACATAAGAGCTAAGGGAATAATGCACAGATAAAATCATGCTGTTTCTCTCTCTCTCTCTCTCTCTCTCTCCATATATACATATACACACACACACACACACACACACACACACACACATACAAAATGCCTTTCTCTAAATAACACAAGACACACGGAATACCTTCTTAGTCTTTGTGATAATCTGATTAAATTAATTAGGTAGATATTGTTTTGTCAAGGAGGAAGTAGCATCTCAAGAGAGGTGGTAATTTTCTCAACTCTCTTTTAATGCTCTCCAGGCAGATAAATGATCTTAATAGGACTTTTTTTGTGAGATTGGGTCAGGCCTGAGTAAAGAAATTGGACAGCATTGGAATGAGAAAAATTGAGAAACAATACATTGATAATGCTACTGTTTTGAAACATAGATTGAATGACAAAATTAATATATTAAAATGCAAATAGTTTCAAAGACTCAATTTTGTTGAAAATTATTTATTGATAATTTCTGTAAGTCAAAAAATAAGAACAAAAAGTTATATGACAAAACAAAACAAAACAAAGCAACTTAAAAACCTTTGGTGTGTCATAGAAAGCATCAAGGGAAGTATTTCAGAAATTATAAGTAAATTTTATGCTTATGGTTTCTAACATTGATTAAGGATGACAAACATACAAAGTGACATGAAGATAATTACAAAACAGTGTATCAGCAGATACACTGATTACATGAAGAGTAGCAGAATATGCCACCTCAAAATATGCTTCTTTCGCATGCAGACTATTTTGAGCTGAAGGAAACTGAGAAGAAAGAGATACAAGAAAAAGTTCCTGGCCTCTCCCTTTTGCCTAAAGACAAGACATTCATGTTTTAGGTGTTTTCCCCTCCCATTTCTATCAGAAAGGACAAAAATTAATTGCTGGAGACAACTCCAAATCCTTACTAACCGAGAGATGGCACCAGAGGAATCTACATAAGAAACTTTACTAACTAGTCTTTATCTACCATTAGTTGTCCCATATACATTACCTTCTCACAATTTGCAAACCCTAGAAACTCAAAGTCCTTTCCTTTATCTTGTCACTTACCTACAGATTTATTGGTCTTTTGTTATGATGCTATATAAGTCCAAGTTTTAACCACCGCTTTGAGTTACTGATCACCGAATGCTCCTGTGTGTATACATGATGCACTCATTAATAAAATTCTACTTTCCTTTCATTCACCTGTCTTTTGTCAGTCTAATTTGCAAGACCATAGCCAATACACTTAAGAAGGTTAGAGGAAAAGCAATATTTTTTCTTCCCTAAAAAATAATACAAATATAATTGGCCAATATTACTTATGAACAACCTTCTGTTTTATGTGGTGCAGATAAACTCAGATCTTTCTAATTACAACAGCTTAACTCAATCCTGCAGGCTCCAGCTAGCATTATCCTATACATCAGCAATATATAATCATTAGATATGTGAAAGTTCTCTTCCACTCTTAGCAATGTGCAGATCAATTTTCAGGAGTCATTTTGACTGAGCAATTTGATTGCATCTTAAGAGATTCAAACTCCTCTGGAAAGATATGCTGATTTACTGGTTTTCAAATGGAAATGAAAATTCTAAGTGCTGGATCAGCAAAACCAAAGCACAGAAAGCTACTGACCTTCAGAACCCTCGAGAGATTCCATGTGAGGGTTGCTGGATCCCAAACTCAAAGAAAGAATTGGCTCCATATGCCTTAAACAAGCTCTGATGCTCTAAATTGAAAATCTTGTGACTGTGAATGACATATTCTCATTTTAGTCTATGCAAATAGTTCTCCCTGGAGCAAAATTTCCATTGGATTTTTGTGTTATAGAACTGTACAACACGGTAGCCCTGCTGGGCATCCTTCGCTGGCAATGCCTTTCCATGTTCTTTATCAGTTGCTTAAATTCTACCCCAACCTGAGATTTCTTCTCTTGCCACCATTGTGTCTCTTTCTCTAACATCTCAGAACATGTAATTCTAAATGCTATTTCAAGTTGCTAAAAGTCTTTTTACATGTTTTCATCTTCACCACTAAATTATTCCTTATGCAGGGAACATTGCCTTATAATTCAGGAATACGTAGCCTTTGGCTCAGTGTTTACTAACGATTTTAAAAACAATCTTGAAATATAGAAGATAAGCAACATTTATTTGTTTGACTGTCCATTAATGAATTAGAAGCAACCCAGGTCCTCAAGAATTTCATGCTATGTTGATGACTCCAAGCGATTCTGTGTGTTTTTTTTTTTTTTTCTAATAGGTAATGCCCTATCTCTGTTTTTCTTTGAAAACTTTCTGCCTAGTCTCAAAACTCAATTGAAATGTTATCCCTTTTATTGAGACAGTGCATTAACCTCTTTGATTTAAATACTCTCATGTAGCAATCTCTGTTGCATCATACATTTAGAGGAAGTGAAGGGTATGGGCAGAAATGTGTATCAACTTTCATTTTACAAAACTTTTCCTATCAATGTTGGCATTTTGCAACTAGTCCCAAGGTTTTAAAGGGGTAAAGCTTGGTCTCAGATTGAAAGTTTATTGAGACTCAACCAAAATTTCATTATGCAGTATTGTGTGTGTATGTAGTACGTGTGTATACCCTACCAAAAAATACACACATATATATGTTTATATAAATAAATATGTTTTCTTTTATAGGAGAATATATAAACATATATATATGCATATATACCCATACACATATATCCTGCAAAGGAGAACATATAAGTATATATAAAAGCATATATGTTTATACAAATACAAACACGCACACACAGCTTTTAATTTTATGACATCAGCTGCTGCATCATTATGGGGAAGGGCTTGCTGCTGTTCATGAGTGTGGCTCACCCACGTGATGTAGATTTGAATTTCATCCCAACAAGCGGTATCTTGCCACAACTCCTTTACTTCAGTTTTGCTATTAACAGATGTTAATACAAAGTTACCATTTTTGTGCTCTTTTACGTCTTTTGTGTTTTGAATAAAATAATATATTCTATTTTTTAGTAATCATCTTTATTGTATATATTTATTGAATAGCTCCCTGCTAAACATTAGAGTTTGGAATTCATTGTATCTTTCATGAGGTGATCTAAATATAACCTTTTTCTTTCGTGAGATACTCTAAATATCTTTTGTGAGTCAATCTTTTGTGAGATAATATAAATATAACCACAAATAAGTCATCTCACATTGATATCTCCATTTTTCTTAAGGAAAAAAAATCAGACCTTATTGTTTTATTTCCAGGACTGCATTCTTACTACTCTTTACTTTCAAGTAGTTTGTTGAGTCAAAAAACAATTTTAAAATGCTTTCTATATAAAATGTCAAGGAACAGAATCATGTATGGGTCCCACAGAGCTTCCCAGCTCCTTCACGGGTCTAAACTCTGCAGAGTCACAAACGAAGAGAGAAAAGTCTGAACTCAGAGAACTCACTGAATAATTTAGGTATTATTAAACATCTTGAAGTCAAGTGCATATAAATCATAGAGAAAGTTTTCTAAAATTGGCTTTAGGAATAGCTCTGTTTTCCTGAATCTTTCCCCTCTCAGAAGCACCCGAAATACCTTCCTCTTTGTCTCCTGCATGCAGCCCTCCATGGCAACCTGACTCCTTCTCCCTGTTAACTGTCTCTGCCCACTTGTTCATGCATGTCCTGCCCCTCATACTGAACAATCTGTCCTGGGTATAGGCCCTAAATATATATTATGTGGCCTTCCCCATGAGGCCTGACCACTATTCCAGCAACTTCCATTAAGGTGGCTACAGATTAATAAGGTACAAAGGATACTTTCAAATTTAAAAAATCATGATTGAGGTGTTGAGGAATTGGTAATAATGAGAAAAATGTCACTGAATAGCATAAGGAAAGTATTCTTTTGATAATTCCAAGGACTGGCTTTTATAAAACTGTCTTTCTAATTTTTACTTTCTTAAACTTCTACCAACTTTGTACTCTTTTTCAACATCACCACCAAATCCCTGGCATAGTTTTGAGGACAGTATAAAATAGTAATTTTTCCATGCTGAGGACAATACTGTTATGTTACTGTTTGTCATATGGACTGAGGAGCTGAAATTGAAACCAGCCCTATTGCCCCATACTGCTAATGTTCCGGATTATTTTGAATAAATATAGAAATTGACCCTCCCTGTCTCAAAATGTGGGAAAGTTACATTTGCCTTATTTGAGTTCCCTTCTCAGGAAACCAACTGATATTGTTTGGGTGTTTTTCCCTCTAAATCACATGTTGAATTGTAATCCCCAATGTTAGAGGTAGCAGTTGGTGGGAGGTGACTGGATCATAAGGATGGGTTTCTTCTGAATGGTTTAGTGCCACTCCCTTGGTGCTATCCTTGTGATAGTGAATTCTCATGAGATCTGGTTGTTTAAACATGTGTGGCACTTCTATCCACTGCCCTACCTCCTGCTCTTGCCATATAATGTGCCTGCTTCCACTTTGCCTTCCATCATGAGTAAACGCTTCCTTCGGCCACCCCAGAAGTCAAGCAGATGCCAGCACCATGCTTCCTGTGCAGCCTGCACAACTCTGAGGCAATAAAACATCTTTTCTTATTAAATTACTCAGTCTCAGGTATTTTTTTTTTATAGCAACGCAATAATGCAATAATGGCCTAATTCACCAACCATCAGGCCTCCAAGATAGTATCGTGAAACTGAAGCTTATCAGATCACCACATCTTGTTAAGGACATGCCAAACCCCTCACCCATCATGATTGCCTTAAATGCCCACCTGCTTTCTGTTGAAGGCTTCTTAAGCTTCAAAACTTCTTCCTCACCCCTTTCTAACTTCGTTTTCACACACATGGTGCTTCCCTGCTATTTAAACTCCCAATTTTAGATGGTAGAGGAGACAGATTTGAGACTGATCTTCTATCTCCTTGTCTATAGCACCCAAATAAAACCTTCTTCCCTGACATGAATTTTTGTCTCAGTGATTTCCTTTCTGTGCAATAAGCAATGGGACCTAGAACAAACCCCTAGTGTTTTGGTAGCAAAATCATTGTTAATGTGATTTAGGGCATTATGTGCTGGGAATCAGAGGTAAGTGGTATGGGTACTATCCACTGATGGAATATATAAGAACTTTGCTGTGTGATTACAAAAAAAGGCAATCAATTCTATTTAGGCAGTAAAATAGAGTTGAGGTTGATTAAGTGTAGACAGCAATTGATAGGTGCCACAAATCCTTATAAATTTATCCATTAGAGTGACCATAAGTGGCCAAAGTTTCATTAGTTAATTTGTTATTAAAAAAAAAAAAACACTACAAAAACAATAGTTTTGATTTTAAAAATGATGACAATGTCAAGTAAAATAATTTTTAATAATTTTTTCTGAATTCATTCACCTGTCCCTTAATTCATTCATCTATTTATTTCTTCAGTCAGTCAGTCAGTCATACAGCAAACACATCTTTATGGTGATCCTTCTCTTTGCCAGAAGGTATATACGCATACGTGGCCCAGTCTACTGGGAGTCAGAGACCAAAGGAAAGACAAATACTAAATCAATAAGATAATAATTAATGTATAATTATATATTGTGATGAATACTATAAATGATAAGAACAGGGTTCTATAAAATAAACTGTGGATACCCGAATGAGTTTATAAAAGCAATATTATAGTCATGTGCCTATATAATGACATTTTGGTCAATAATGGACCACATATATGACAGTGGTCCCATAAGTTCAGAATATCCTATTTTTACTGTATTTTTTCTGTTTAAATATTTTTAGATACATAAATACTTACCTTGTATCACAACTGCTTGCAGTATTCAGTACAGTAACATGCTGTTAAGGTTCATAGCCTAAGAGCAATAGGTTGTAACATATGGCTATATCATATAGGTTTGTGTAAGTACACTCTATGATGTTCATGTAATAATAAAATCACAAGGCGTTTCTCAGAACATATCACCATTATTAAGTGACATATGACTGTATATAGTTTATAAAAAGCCTTTCCTCTGAAGTCTGCTTGGATTTTGCTTTCCATACTTCTTGGGCCTGATTAATTTGCTATAGCACTCACAGAACTCAAGGAAACACTTCACTTTTATTTATTATAAAGGATATTATAAAGGAATACAGATGAATAGTCAGATGGAAGAGATGTGCAGAGTAAGCATGGGGAAAGGGCCGTGAGGCTTCCATTCCTTTTCCAGCAGCGCTATCTTGCAGGAATCTCCACATGTTTAGCTATCCAGAATCTCCTGGAATTCAGTCCTTTTGGATTTTTACAGAAGTGCCATATGTAGGCATGACTGATTAAATCAATGGTCATTGGTGATCGATTTAACCTTCAGTCTTTCTCCCCTTCCTGGTGTTTGGAGGGTGGGACTGAAAGCCCTAAACCTCTAATATTGCCTTGGTCTTTCTTATAAATGACCCACATCCTGAAATCACCCAGGGGCAGCCAGACACTTGTCATCTCATTAGCATACAAATGACACTTAACACTCCTGAGATTCCAAGGGTTTTAGGAGCTGTGTCAGAAAACCTGGGGGAAGACCAAGTATCTATATCTATATCTATATCTATATCTATATCATCTATCTATATATTTCACAGTATCACAGACAGCCTCTATAGCAAATTGATATACATTTTATGTTTATGTTTCCAGACATATTTTATATATTAATCTGTATTTATCCTGGCTTATCCCACATAAAATACAAAAGGGGTTAAAATTTTTAGTGATACTTTCTTAATAATACAAAAATGTCACTTTTCATACATGGGCTAGCCAAGGATTCACAGGAAGTTTCAACAACAATTTTATTTCTAATTGTTACAAGTTAATATAAATCACTCCGAAAAACCCGATGTCTGAATACATTTTTTTTTTTTTTTGGCATAAGAGTCTTTTCTTATAAACACTGGCAGAGAATAGGTGTTATGATTCCATTCTATATAACTTAAATTACTACTAGTTCTCCAAAAATTAATTGATCAAGTCATATCAAATTTCCATTATGAAAACTTGACTTAAGAGGGAAATGTGTTTACCTGAATGTGTGCAACAAACAAAGGAAAAACTACAAGAACCACCCATTCAGAAACTAGCAATTAGGATGCTTTATGCAGTTACTCATGCAAGCTTCGAAATTCATTGTTAATAGGAATTTAATGTAAGGTGCTGGGCCACTGGAGTCATTTTTTGGAACCCTAACTTTTGCTCTGCTAAGAATCTTTGTATACTGATGGTCTCAAATTAGTTTTTCATATCATCCTCCATTCCCCACACCGGGTATAATTAAGGGGAGCCATTTGTTGCCTAATATGCTTATGCTTTCTTCTGGAACAATTCTCAATCTGCCAGATCCTCATGGTGAGGGAGATAGAGAAGCATGTTGATTTCTAGGCTGTCTGGGATAGATTATATACTGTAGCTTCATTTTCTAAAAAGTCTCTGAGTTCCCTGAGTGTCCTGAGCAAGAGACTGTGTTTTAAAAGGCCCAAATTACTGCTCCCTGGGAGTAATCCTCTATTATCTAACCAGAGAATTGGTTTGTGCAGTATTTATTTTTAGCATACCCTCAGCTTTTCATTCTCCAAGAGACTGAGAATTTGTGTGAGTGTTTGTTTGTTTGTTTTGTTTGTTTTGCGTTGGGTTTTGAGTTTTATACACCCTAATCTTCTGTATCAGCAATAGTATGTTAGAGCCCCTATGCAAAGGTAAATACTTTAAATAGGTCTGTGGTCTTATTCATTTGTTTAGTTGAAAATAATTGCAAAACAAATTTAAGTATGGCAAAGGCAATGTGCTTAATCTATTCAGAGAAAAATGAGGGGAAGATGTAAACATGTAATAAATGAGATATGGAACAACGGGGGTCATATTTTTGTATCCCTCACATCACCTGCTTAGTGTTTATCACTTAGTAGAATATGAATAAATGCTACAAAACAGTTAAATTGAGCAATGCGGCCCTTAATTCTCCCTTTTCAAATCATATGGGCCATTTTCTTTCACTGGTAACAGAATTCAGTAAAATGTATTGACAACAGGGTTATTTGTCTTTTTTAAAACATCTGTATGAAATAAAAACACAATTATTACAAATATCAGATTCCATTACGATATTCTTCTCATTGAAACTAAAGTGAAAAAAACAAAGACAAAAATTGAAATTGAAACTGACCACGGATTTTTTTTTTTTTTTTTTTTTTTACAGAACTTCACTCTGTCACCAGGTTGGAATGCAGTGGCACCATCTCGTCTCACTGCAACCTCCATCTCCCAAGTTCAAGTGATTCTCCTGCCTCAGCCTCCCGAGTAGCTGGGACTACAGGTACCCGCCACCACACCCAGATAATTTTTGTATTTTTAGTAGAGACGGGGTTTCACCATGTTGGCCAGGATGGTCTTGATCTCTTGACCTCGTGATCTGATTACAATCATGAGCCACCACGCCTTACTGACCATGGGTTATTTTTGGTTCCTTCTTTCCTTTCTTCCTCCCTTCCTTTCTTTTTTCCTTTTTATTCAAAAACTATGTTGTTAATTTCTGTACCTACGAGAGATGCATTTTTATAGTCAAAAGAGTAGCTGAGATTTGTGTTGTAAAGAGCAAATGTCAGAAAATGTCAGCAGTTCTGATCAGAGTGAAATAATTATTCATTAAAAATAAAGTCCCCTTAAATCATGTTAGACTAAAATAAAACAGATCATTACCAGTCTTTCCTTTCTCACTTTGAATTGTAGGTGACAACACCCTCAGAATCTCTTCTCACCAAGTTCTTAATATAAAGTTTAACCATACTTATTGTCAAGCAGTGAGAATACAGCTGAGTAGAGAATTATGTCACATCTTGAAGACTTCCCTCTCTGACATATTACCATTTGTGGTGATAATTTCATTAGTTCATTTATTCATTTACTTTTTTAAAAAAATCTTGAATGACCAGAGTGGTGAATAAGACAAATTTCCTCATTCATTTTTTGAAGCTATTAGAGAAAACATAGAAAAAAACAAATAAATACATGATGTCAGCTTGTGTTATATGCTATGCAAAAAAAAAAAAAAAATGAAGTGGGTTATGGCTAACAGAGAATAAGATTAGTGGAATCTTAATATGGCCATGATGATAATGAAAGCTTTTTCTTTTTCTTTCTTTCTTTTTTTCTTTTTTTGAGATGTAGTCTTGCTCTGTCATCCAGGCTGGAGTGCAGTGGCCAGATCTTGGCTCACTGCAAGTTCTGCCTCCCGGGTTTATGCCATTCTCCTGCCTCAGCCTCCCGAGTAGCTGGGACTACAGGTGCCTGCCACCTCTCCTGGCTAGTTTTTTTGTATTTTTTAGTAGAGACGGGGTTTCACTGTGTTAGCTAGGATGGTCTCGATCTCCTGATCTCGTGATCCGCCCATCTCGGCCTCCCAAAGTGCTGGGATTACAGGCTTGAGCCACTGTGCCCAGCCAGAAAGCTTTATCTAAATAAGTGACTGTAATGGCTTTGTGACATGTCAACTTAGCTAGGTTATGATCCCCAGATATTTAAGCAAACAGTAATGTAGAAGCTCCTGTGAAGAAATTGTGCAGATGTAACTAAAGCCACTAATCAGTTGACTTTATGTAAAGATTACTATTCTGTATGAGCCAGACAGTGAGTCAGAAAGCTTTTAAATCAAAGTTGAGGCTTTTCTGAGAGACGGGAACATATCTGCCTGAAGGTAACAACTTCATGCCTATGGAGCTGTAGCGCTCGTGATCTTCTTTTCCTGACTACCTGCCCTGCACACTTTGGAACTGATAAGGCAGCCTCCACAACTGCATGTCATGGGAAGTCAGGGACACCGAATGGAGGGACTGGCCAAAGCCATGGCAGAAGAACATAATTGTGAAGATTTCATGTACATTTATTAGTTCCCCATATTAGTACTTTTATAATTTCTTATGCCTGCCTTTACTGCAATCTCTGAACATAAATTGTGAAGATTTCATGGACACTTATCACTTCCCCAATCAATACCCTTGTGATTTCCTATGTCTGTCTTTACTTTAATCTCTTAATCCCATCATCTTTGTAAGCTGAGGAGGATGTATGTCGCCTCAGGACCTTGTGATGATTGCATTAACTGCACAAATTGTTTGTAGAGCATGTGTGTTTGAACAACATGAAATATGAAATCTGGGCACTTTGAGAAAAGAACGGATAACAGCAATGTTCAGGGAACAAGGGAGACAACTTTAAATTCTGACTGCTACTGAGCCGGGCAGAACAGAGCCATATTTCTCTTCTTTCAAAAGCAAATGGGAGACATATCGCTGAATTCTTTTTCTCAGCAAGGAACATCCCTGAGAAAGAGAATGCGTCCCTGAGGGGAGGCCTCTAAAATGGCCGCTTTGGGGACAGCTGTCTTTTAGAGTTGAAGACAAAGGGATGAAATCAGCCCCAGTCTCCCATAGCACTCCCAGGCTTATCAGGACGAGGAAATCCCCACCTAATAAAATTTGGTCAGACTGATTGTCTGCTCTCAAACCCTGTCTCCTGACTGTTATCAATGACAATGCATGCCCAAAACTTCATTAGCAATTTTAATTTCACCCCATCTTGTGGTCCTGTGATCTCGCCCTGCATCCATTTGCTTTGTGATATTTTATTACCTTGTGAAGCATGTGATCTCTGTGATCCACACCCTGCTCTTACACTCCCTCCCCTTTTGAAAATTGCTAACAAAACCTTGCTGGTTTTACAGCTCAGGGAGCACATGGAACCTGCTCACATGTGATGTCTCCCCCAGACACCCGGCTTTAAAATTTCTCTCTCTTGTACTCTTTCCCTTTACTTCTCAGACCAGCCGACACTTAGGGAAATAGGAAACAACCCACGTTGAATATTGGAGGTGGAGTTCACCCAATAATTGCATAAGCCATTTTCACTATCTCTCTCTTTCTGACCCCTCCCCGCTCTCTCTCTGGAATCCCTAGTTATGGGGTTTGGTGCACTAGAAATAGAGAGCTGAAAGACAGGGGTGGTGGTGAAAGACAGTAATAACTCAAAGTAAGATGATGATCAAGGTTTAGTGATGAGTAACCAAAAGCTCCAGAGTAACTGAAGGTGTGACTGAGGGAAACTGGTAGCAAGATTATCTGGGGAGATAAAATCAATGAACTGAGAGGACAAGCTATTGAAAGTATCATTTATGTGGGTATTAAAATTATCAAGACTGATGACAGAATTCATCTGGAGAGGAGTCTGATGCCAAATCCTCAAAGAGTGCTATAGGGTTTGCACATGACTGTGGCAAGAAGTGTCAGATGCTGCCTTAGATTATTCTGGACAGGGTACCAGAATGGGTAGTTTTTGTTTTTGGTTTAATTATACTTAAGTTCTGGGATACACGTGCAGAACATGCAGGTTTGTTACACAGGTATGCATGTACCATGGTGATTTGCTGCACCCATCAACCCATCAACTACATTAGGTATTTCTCCTAATGCTATCCCTCCCCTTGCCCCCTACCCCCTGACAGGCCCTAGTGTGTAATGTTCCCATCCTTGTGCCCATATGTTCCCATTGTTCAACTCCCACTTATGAGAGAGAACATGTGGCAATTGGTTTTCTGTTTCTGTGTTAGTTTGCTGAGAATGATGGTTTCCAGTTTCATCCATGTCTCAGCAAAGGACAAGAACTCATTCTTTTTCATAGCTGCATAGTATTCCATGGTGTATATGTGCCACATTTTCTTTATGCAGTCTATCATTGATGGGCATTTGGGTTGGTTCCAAGTCTTTTTTATTGTGAATAGTGCTGCAGTAAACATATCTGTGCATGTGTCTTTATAGTAGAATGATTTATAATCCTTTGGGTATATACCAAGTAATGGAATTGGTGGATCAAACAGTATTTCTAGTTCTAGATGCCTGAGGAATTTCCACACTGTCTTCCACAATGGTTGAACTAATTTACACTCCAACCAACAGTGTAAAAGCATTCTTATTTCTCCACATCCTCTCCAGCATCTGTTGTTTCCTGACTTTTTAATGACTGCCATTCTGACTGGCATGAGATGGTATCTCTTTGTTGTTTTGATTTGCATTTTTCTAATGACCAATGATGATGAGCTTTTTTCCATATCTTTGTTGGCTGCATAAATATCTTCTTTTGAAAAATATCTCTTCATATCCTTTGCCCACTTTTTGATGGGTTTGTTTGCTTTTTTCTTGTAAATTTAAGTTCCTTGTAGAATCTGGATATTAGCCCTTTGTCAGATGGATAGATTGCAGAAATTTTCTCCCATTCTCTAGGTTACCTGATCATTCTGACGATAGTTTCTTTTACTGTGCAGAAGCTCTTTAGTTTAATTAGATCCCATTTGTCAATTTTGGATTTTGTTGTCATTGCTTTTCGTGTTTTAGTCATGAAGTCTTTGCCCATGCCTATGTCCTGAATGATATTGCCTAGATTTTCATCTAGGGTTTTTATGGTCTTAGGTCTTACATTTAAATATTTAATCCATCCTGAGTTAATTTTTGTATAAGGATTAAGGAAGGGGTCCAGTTACAGTTTTCTACCTATGGCTAGCCAGTTTTCCCAACACCTTTTATTCAGTAGGGAATTCTTTCCCCATTGCTTGTTTTTGTCAGATTTATCAAACATCAGATAGTTGTAGAAGTGTGGTGTTATTTCCGAGGCATCTATTCTGGTCCATTGGTCTATATATCTGTTTTGGTACAAGTACCAAGCTGTTTTGGTTACTGTAGCCTTGTAGTATAGTTTGAAGTCAAGTAGTATGATGCCTCCAGCTTTGTTCTTTTTGCTTAGGAGTGTCTTGGCTATAAGGGCTCTTTTTTGGTTACATATGTAATTTAAAGTAGTTTTTTTCTAATTCTGTGAAGAAAGTCAATGGTAGTTTGATGGGAATAGCATTGAATCTATAAATTACTTTGGGCTGTATGGCCATTTTTATGATATTGATTCTTTTTATCCATGAGCATGGAATGTTTTCCATTTGTTTGTACCCTTTCTTATTTCCTTGAGCTGTGGTTTGTAGTTGTCCTTGAAGAGGTCCTTCACATACCTTATAAGTTGTATTCCTAGATATTTTATTCTTTTTGTAGCAATTGTGAATGGGAATTCACTCATGATTTGGCTATTATTGGTGAATAGGAATGCTTGTGATTTCCTCTCTTCCTATTTGAATAACATTTATTTCTTTCTCTTGCCTGATTGCCCTGGCCAGAGCTTCCAATACTATGTTGAATAGGCATGATGAGAGAGGGCATCCTTGTCTTGTGCCAGTTTTCAGAGGGAATGAATGCTTGCAGTTTTTGCCTGATCAATATGATATTGACTATGGGTTTGTCATAAATAGATCTTATTATTTTGAGATGCATTTAATCAATAACTAGTTTATCTAGTGTTTTTAGCATAAAGCAGTGTTGAATTTTATTGAAGGTCTTTTCTGTGTCTATTGAGATAGTCATGTGGTTTTTGTCCTTGTTTCTGTTTATATGACGGATTACGTTTATTGATTTGCATATGTTGAAGCAGCTTTGCATCTCGGGGATGAAGCTGATTTGATAGTGGTGGAGAAGCATTTTAATGTGCTGTTGGATCCCGTTTGCCAGTATTTTATTGAGGATTTTCACATTGATGTTCATCAGGGATATTGGCCTGAAATTTTCTTCTTTTGCTGTGTCTCTTCCAGGTTTTGGTATCAGGATGATGCTGGCCTCTCAAAAAGAGTTAGGGAAGATTCCCTCTTTTTCTACTCCTTGGAATAGTTTTAGAAGGAATGCTACGAGCTCCTCTTTGTACCTCTGGTAGAATTCGACTGTGAATCTGTCTGGTCCTGGACTTTTATTTGTTTGGTATGCTTTTAATTACTGCTTCAATTTCAGAACTTGTTACCAGTCTATTCAGGGATTTGATTTCTTTCTGGTTTAGTTTTGGGAGGGTGTATGTGTCCAGGAATTTATCCATTTCTTCTAGATTTTCTAGTTTATTTGCGTAGAGGTGTTTATAGTCTTTTCTGAGGGTAGTTTGTATTTCTATGGGATCAGTGGTGATATCCCCTTTATTAATTTTTATTGTGTCTATTTGATTCTTCTCTCTTTTCTTCTTTATTTGTCTGGCTAGCAGTCTATATATTTTGTCATCCTTTTCAAAAAGCCAGATCCTGGATTCATTGATTTTTTTGAAGGGTTTTTGTTGTCTCTATCTCCTTCAGTTCTACTCTGATCTTAGTTCTTTCTTGTCTTCTGCTTGCTTTTGAATTTGTTTACTCTTAGTTCTCTAGTTCTTTTAATTGTACTCTTAGGGTGTCAATTTTAGATCCTTCCTTATTTCTCCTGTGGGCATTTAGTGCTATAAATTTCCCTCTATACACTGCTTTAGCTGTGTCCCAGGGATTCTGGTGCATTGTGTCTTTGTTCTCATTGGTTTCAAATCACTTATTTATTTCTGGCTTAATTTTGTTATTTACCCAGTGGTCATTCAGGAGCAGGTTGTTCAGCTTCCATGTAGTTGTGCAGTTCTGAGTAAATTTCTTAATACTAGGTTCTAATTTGATTGCACTGTGGTGTGAGAGACAGTTTGTTATGATTTCCATTATTTTGTATTTGCTGAGGAGTGTTTTATTTCCAATTATGTGGTCAATTTTAGAATAAGTGTGATGCGATGTGTTGCTGAGAAGAATATATATTCTGTTGTCTTAGGGTGGAGAGTTGTGTAGTTGTCAATTAGCTCTGCTTATTCCAGAGCTGAGTTCAAGTCCTGAATATCCTTGTTAATTTTTTGTCCCATTGATATGTCTAATATTGGCAGGAGGGTGCTAAAGTCTCCCACCATTATTGTATGGGAATCTAAGTCTCTTTGTAGGTCTCTAAGAATTTGCTTTCTGAATCTGGGTGCTCCTGTATTGAGTGCATATACATTGAGGATAGTTGGCTCCTCTTGTTGCATTGATCCCTTTACCATTATGTAATGTCCTTCTTTATCTTTTTTAATCTTTGTTGATTTAAATTCTGTTTTATCAGGGACTAACATTGGAACCTCTGATTTTTTTCGTCTTTCCATTTGCTTGGTAAATCTTCCTGCATCCCTTTATTTTGAGCCTATGTGTGTCTTTGCATATAAGATGGGTCTCCTGAATATGTCACACCAACAGTTCTTGACTCTTTATCCAATTTGCCAGTCTGTATCTTTCAATTGGGGCATTTAGCCATTTACATTTAAGGTTAATATTGTTATGTGTGAATTTGATCCTGTCATTATGATGCTAGCTGGTTATTTTGCCCATTAGTTGATGCAGTTTCTTCATAGTGTTGATGGTCTTTACATTTTGGTATGTTTTTGCAGTGGTTGGCAATGTTTATTTCCTTTCCATATTTTGTGCTTTTTTAAAGAGCTCTTGTAATGCAGGCCTGGTGGTAACAAAATACCTCAGCATTTGCTTGTCTGTAAAGGACTTTATTTCTCCTTCACTTGTGAAGCTTAGTTTGGCTGGATATGAAATTCTGGGTTGAAAATTCCTTTCTTAAAGAATGTTGAATATTGGTCCCCACTCTCTTCTGGCTTGTAGGATTTCTGCAGAGAGATCCACTGTTAATCTGATGGGCTTCCCTTTGTGGGTAACCCTACCTTTCTCTCTGGCTGCCCTTAACATTTTTGCCTTCATTTTAACCTTGGTGAATCTGACAATTATATGTCTTAAAGTTGCTCTTCTCAAGAAGTATCTTTGTGATGTTCTCTGTATTTCCTGAATTTGAATGTTGGCCTGTCTTGCTAAGTTGGGGAAGTTCTCCTGGATAATATACCAAAGAGTGTTTTCCAACTTGGCTCCATTCTCCCCATCACTTTCAGGTTCACCAATCAAATGTAGGTTTGGTCTTTTCACATGGTCCCATATTTCTTGGAGGTTTTGTTTGTTCCTTTTCATTCTTTTTTCTCTACTCTTGTCTTCATACTTTATTTCATTAAGTTGATCTTCACTCTCTGATATCCTTTCTTCTGTTTGATTGACTCAGTTATTGATACTTGTGTATGCTTCACAAAGTTCTCACGCTGTGTTTTCAGCTCCATCAGGTCACTCATGTTCTTCTCTAAACTGATTATACTAGTTGGAATTTCCTGTAACTTTTTATCAAGGTTCTTAGCTTCCTTGCATTGGGTTAGAACATGCTCATTTAGCTCAGAAAAGTTTGCTATTACCCACCTTCTGAAGCCTACTTCTGTCAATTCATCAAAATCATTCTCCAACCAGTTTTGTTCCCTTGCTGGTGAGGAGTTGTGATCCTTTGGAGGAGAAGAGGCATTCTGGTTTTTGTAATTTTTGGCTTTTTGGCACTGGCTTTTCCTTATCTTTGTGGAATTGTCTACCTTTGGTCTTTGATGTTAATTACCTTTGGATGGGGTTTTTGAGTGGTCATCTTTTGTGTTGATTTTGATTCTATTGCTTCCTGTTTTTAGTTTTCCCTCTAACAGTCAGGCCTCTTTTCTGTAAGTCTGCTGGAGTTTGCTGGAAGTCCGCTCCAGACCATGTTTGCCTGGGTATCACCAGTGAAGGCTGCAGAACAGAAAAGATTGCTGCCTGCCCCTTCCTCTGGAAGCTGTGTCACAGAGGGACATCTGCCAGATGCCAACAGAATATCTCCTATATTAGGTGTCTGTCGGCCCCTCCGGGGAGATGCCTCCTAGTCAAGAAGCCTGGAGGTCACGGGCCCACTTGAGGAGGCAGTCTGTCCCTTAGCAGAGTTCTAGCACTGTGCTGGGAGGTGTGCTGTTCTCTTCAGAGCCAGCAGGCAGGAACATTTAAGTCTGCTGAAACTGCATCCACAGCCGCCCCTTGCCCCAGGTGCTCTGTCCCAGGGAGGTGGAAGTTTTATCTATAAGCCCCTGACTAGGGCTACTGCCTTTCTTTAAGAGATGCCCTGCTAAGGGAGGAGGAGTCTAGAGAGGCATACTGGCTACACGGGTTTTGTGGTGCTGCAGCGGGCTCCACCCAGAACAAACTTCCTGGTGGTTTTGTTTACACTGTGATGGGAAAACTGCCTACTCAAACCTCAGTAATGGTGGACAACCCTCCCCCTATCAAGCTCGAGTGCCCTAGTTGGACTTCAGACTGCTGTGCTGGCAAGGAGAATTTTAAGACAGTGAATCTTAGCTTGCTGGGCTCTGTGGGAGTAGAATCTGCTGAGCTAGACCACTTGACTCCCTGGCTTCAGCCCCCTTTCTCGGGGAGTGAAGGATTCTGTTTTGCTGGCATCTCAGGTATGAAAAAACAACAACAACAACAACAAAAAAACAACAAAAAAGACCTCCTGCAGCTAGCTTGGTGTCTGCCCAAATACCTGCCCAGCTTTGTGCTTGAAACTCCGGGCCCTAGTGGTGTACTAACCCAAGGGAATCTACTGGTCTGTGGGTCGTGAAGACAGTGGGAAAAATATAGTATCTGGGTAGGATAGCTCTGTTCTTCACAGAACAGTCCTTTACAGCTTCCCTTGGCTAGAGGAGGGAGTTTCCCCACCCCTTGTGCTTACCAGATAAGGCAATGTCCCACCCTGCTTCTGCTCACCTTTGGGGGCTGCACCCACTGTCTAACCAGTCCCAATGAGATGAGCCAAGTACCTCAGTTGAAAATGCAGAAATCACCCACCTTCTGCATTGGTCTTGCTGGGAGCTGTAGACCAGAGCTGTTCTATTTGGCCACATTGCCCGGGATATACAGAGTGGGTACTTTATACACATAATGATGCCATAGACTGTGTGTAGCTTATAATCACAGAATTTTGTTTTTCACAGTTTTCAAGGCTGAGAAGTCCAAGATCAAGGTGCCTTGAGATTCAGTGTCTGGTGAGGGCCCACATCCTGTTCACAGAATTGCCCCTTCATGCTGTGTTTTCACAACTCATGTATGATGGAAAAGGCAAATAAGCTCTCTAGGACCTTTCCTGATAATAGCACTAATCCCATTCATTAAGGCTCTATCCTTATGACCTAACTACACCCCAAAGACCTCGCCTTTTAATATCATCACCTTTGGTGTTAGGATTTCAACCTATGAATTTGGGGGGAACACAAACATTTAGACTATAGCAAATAGTATTTTAAAGAAGAGGAAGGGACAATGATATCAGATTGATAATGAGAAGCAAAGAGGACATCAGCCCTACCTCTAGTCACAGTAGTACCCATGATACGGAAAGGAAAGGAAAAAACACCAGAAAGCAGTGTGCTCAGTTAAGGGAGCTTGGTTTCTTGAACAGCTTGTGGAAACAAAATTGATGCTACAGACATAGGCTGGGGTGGTCCTACAAAGTGCTCATTGTGATCTGTCCCTCTTAAATCTTGAAGTGGACAGTAGTATTATGGCTATGGTTGCCCCTGAAAAAACTGTGAAAAACAGAAGGCTTCCCACTCAACACCATGAAAGTTTCCTGTTAGCATCTTCTTTGTGCCCATATAATGCAGCAGGTTTGCAATGCACACATACCTAACAATGGGTTAACCTTGTTAACAGCCATGTGGATTCTCCTTCTGCAGAACAAGAATGCTTTATTTACCTCTTTTATTTACCCACGTACCTAAACAAGAGTCTTCCCTCAGCCTTATCCCCTCTCTCAAATTAATCACCAAGTCCTTAACAACTCTCTAAGACTGTTATTTCTTTTTTTGAGTTTGCCATTTCCTCTCTCTTGGCATTCAGACCACTCTCATTTGTCATTGATATTATTACAATTTTCCTGCAGCATCCAAGCTTGTCTCCCCGCCTTCAGTCTTCAAACCTCTAATCCTTTTACACTAAAGTGTGAAATTGATGCTATCATTTCCCAATTAAAAATGCATAATAGATCTCTCATGCTTCTAAGATAAAGTTCAGCCTCTTGCCACAGCTTCCAATACCCTCATGATCTGATTTGCTTATTATTAATCCTCACTACTGCCTTTGCTACTTTTGACCTTGTACTCTCAATTAACTATAGTGAACAACTGGAATTTCTTCAATACACCATGCTGTGTACACCATTGCACATGATTTACTCTCTGCTTGGACCTAGTAACCTCCCACTACTCATTCTTGGGTCTCGCCTTAGATGCAACTTCCTCTGAGAAGCTCTTCATGATAATACAATGGATGACCTTTCTCTATTTCCAGAGCCGTCTATTCTTAGTCTGCTCATGGCACTTATCAGTTAGACTTGAAATGGTCTGTTCTTATATCTGTCTCGTCTACTAGAACAAGTTCTTTGGCAAAAATTATGTTTCGTTTCCCTCGTCGTTAGCATCTGAGGGACTAGTATAGTATGAGGCATGCATTATAAAGTCAGGGGAAAACAGCATCAGTAAAGGGAAAGAAGTTTAACCAATGAAAATAAAGAGCAGCTCTGATTATGTATGAGAATGTCCTCTGCCTACCCACCCACACAGACATTTCCAGAGATTTACAGATAAGAAAAGACGTAATCCTTTCTCTTGGCGTGAATAAAAGTTCTTTTCAACAGATTTAGGAACAATTTGTATATCTAATACCATGTAAGACCCACTTAAATTAGAGCCCAGGGAACGTTTGGGTAAAGGCAATTTTATGCAATGGATAAATTAGGTCTTCTAGCCATCCAACTTTTGCTTCAGTTCGACAATTGTTCTCTCTCAATGCCTTTTTGACATCTATATATCAGATCATTAAAAAATGTATGCATACATGAACCCTGATTGAGGACATAGTTTTATGTCTTTCTTTTCCAGGGCTTTGTCCACCTCTATCTAATTAAGAAATAGAGCTATAGCATTCTATTATATTCAAGGTGGCATTGTTTCTTAATTGCATATAGAAGACTTCCAGAGATATTGCAACTGGTCAGCCAGGATATCTTTTTATTTATTCAAAAAACAAATTTTGAGCTTCTGTCATATGCCAGGCTTTGGGAATACAACAGTAAAAACCATAAGCCAGGTAACTGATCTCCTACCAATTATAAACTAGGTGGAGAGGCAGCAATGAACTAGTAAAAGTATGATGTGTTCATTGAAGGAGTAAAACAGAGTGCTACAGATGCACACCTGGGGTTTGGGAAAGGCTTTTCAAAGGAAGAGATATGAAGCTGTGGCAGATGAACAAACTGGTTAAAAACTGAAGTTCATTTAGAAAGCCCTGCTTTCTTGAAGCCTCATGAAGGAACCTTCCCTCCTGCCAGGAGGGCTGCTGCTTTTTCTTGCTAGTCTTGTAGTCACAGTCACCTGAATTATGGCTCTTATTGCTACCAGAGTTGTGAGAGCTGCTGCAATTATGCAGCTTAAAACCTCCAAAACTGTGCCTTTCTTCTAAAAAAGCTCAGTGAAAGGAAATTGCTAAGGCAAAAATGGTGACACTGAAACACTAACTGCTACCACCCACACTGATGCCATCTCATCACATCCCAATACCACCACTCTGTAGTCACTAGCATCACCCATTGTATAGACTTACTTAGAGCATACCAATACAGTACCACTGCATTGAAAATAACCCATTTCTCCTATGTCTTGTGCCCATTTATTTCATCACCCTTGCATCCCACAGAAAGTATTATGTGAACCACTTTCTAAGTTATTTTCATTTTGTAATTTAAGATCTTCCTGGGAAGACTAAGCTGTTGGCCCATGAAGATGGGGGCAGGTGTATAAGACATGTCTGCATAGCAGATGCCATATTGTACTCAATATTGCTCTTCATTTAATCATAGACACTGTAATTGGACCAAGTTTTTGAGGCCACCTCCTTTCACTTAGAATTTATAAGGATATTTACATTGGACTCAACAATACTAATCTTCAATAGTTGTACAGGAAATGCTTGACATCATAGTTGTCAAACTACAAAGAAACAAATTACCAAAATCATATTAATGAAGAACAAGTTATTATTCAGTACTATTGTGCCACGTAGGCATTAATATGGTTTGGCTCTGTGTCCCCAACCAAATCTCATCTCAAATTGTAATCCTCATAATACCCACATATTGAGGAAAAGACCAGGTAGGAGGTGATTGGATCATGGGGGCGGTTTCCCACACATTGTTCTTGTGAGTTCTCATGAGATCTGATGGTTTTATAAGGTAGTTTTCCCTGCCTTGCTCACTCTCTCCTGCTGCCTTGTGAAGAAGGTCCTTGCTTTCCCTTTGCCATCTTCCATAATTTCCTGAGCCTCCCCAGCCATGCAGATCTGTGAGTCATTTAAAACTCTTTCTTTTATAAATTACCCAGTCTTGGGTATTTTTTTATAGGAGTGTGAGAACAGACTAATACAGTCATTTTTATTTAAATGTAGATGATAGACACCCTATAAATACAAAGATTTGTAGAATAGACAAGCAGCCAAGATCATGCATTCAGAAACATATTTAGAAGATGCCTTTTTAGTAAATGCAAATGCATTTCTGCTTAGCAGATTCGACCTGGGAAGTGATGAAGCATTTGTGAAATATTTTAAAGAGATTTTCATATACTAATCAGCTAAATATATCCAACATCAGGGTAATTATTATTTAGAAACATTCAGATCTGATTGGCTCATTGAAAATTTTGTCACATAAATGCGAAATGACAAATTTCCTACCTAAAGCTATTCATCGCTAAATTTTGCATGCATTAATGTCATTATATCACTTCCTGTCTGGAATAGTAAAATGGGTAGTTTTTTATTATTATTATTACTAAGAATTGTCTCTCCTATAGCATGCTTTGCCAACACTTTCTTGTTGATTTTCCTAGATGATACATATTTTCTGAGAAATAGTCAAGGTTTTTTGAAATTTTGTCATAAATTTCAAAAAAATTTATGAAATTGTTTTTGAAATTAGTGTAAGAAAACTATGTATTAGGGACAGAAAAGATTATTCCTGATCCAAACCTCCATATTGTGGATGCTCAGGTCAGTGGTCAGTGGACTATACAAAGAGTCACTTGAATAAACTGATGCAATAGATAAACTGGGTAATTGCTCAGTGTATTGACTTTATATCTCATAAACCTATGGATCTCTAAAGTTGATATGCCACAAACTTGTACTTATTTGAACTGCTCCTACTGAGCCCTCTCATTGACCATAGTAAAGGTCCTTTTTTAGCCAACCCAAGATTGACTCAGATTAGATAAGATCCAGAAGACTGGATAAGACATATTGACCAACATATCTCACATCCTACTCCTACCTCAAATGCTTCCAAAATGAATTTCTTATTATCTTATTTCTTTCCTTGATTAATTTTCTATACTACTTATTTTGAATCATTTTCCTAGTTAGTATGTTTTGGGTTATTTGCAGCTATTCTACAATATAATAAATTCAATAATTTCAACAATTTGATTTGTGATCCTTTATTCTTAAGATCTTAATTAAAACAATGAATAAAAAATCAAAATTTACATTTGAGTTGTTGTATATTAGGTAATACATTCAGTGCTATTAGGAAAAATGATGCTGTGATTCGTGAAGTGATAGTGAATTTTTTAAAATTTAATTTATTTTATCTCTTTGGAGTGTTTAAGAATACAAATGTAAGGCAGTAAATGAAAGAAAACTCATAGTTTATTTTATCAGAAGAAAAAGGGTTGTCTCTCTTAATTATAGCTCTTGTGATTAAGTCATTCAAACTAACCTGAAGAAGAAAAAAATAGAGAAGTAGAAGATGTGTGAAAATGAGATAGGAATTTAGTGTAAGGCTATTGGGCTATTTCATGGAATCTGGGGAAAGACATATATTTAAACTTCTTCATGAACTGAACCTTATTATTATTAATTTTATTTTTGGGACCTTGCTTTCTGTCTCTCTTTGTGGGCCTTGAGAAGTTGTTGTCTTTGATTTTTATTACATGTTTGCTTGATTCCTTGATTCAAGTCTCCTTTTACTCTGAAATTAGCATTTTCTTTATTCACCAGACTAACCAAGGGAAACTAGATTTTGGAACCTACCTGCAGATCTAAAGAGAGAAAACCTGGTGAATCTAGCCTGAATCCAGTGCCCTTTTCTGGCCCAATAAACAATGACCAGAGGTGAGTTTCACATAGTGTGTATATGATTAGAAGTGGTCTAATCATATGGGATAGGAAGGACATTTTCAGGAAAATAAAATAAATAATGGATTGAGTAAACCTCACAAAATGTCTCCTCTATTGGTGCAACATAATTTTTCAGAGGAAAATTTAAAATATCCATGTTAATGAGTCCTTGCTAATAATGGTTCTAATTAAGACCTTCTTTCAGAAAATGATTTTTTTTTCACAAGTGGGAGGTCACCTTGCAAGGAAAGAAGCCATCTTCTTGTATCTTAATTATAACTAACTATGATCTGGTTAACTACTGTTTTTTTGTTTTTTGTTGTTGTTGTTGTTGTTGTTGTTTTTTCCGGCAAACTTTGAAAGATTCTATACTACAATTATATTAGTCAAAGTTCTCTAGAAAAAGAAAACCAATAGGATGGATGAATGGATAGATAGAGAGATGGATAGATGGATGGATGGATGGATAGACTGATACATAGATGATAGGTAGGTAGGTAGGTAGATAGATCTATTCTAAGGAATTGGTTTGTGCAGTTGTGAGTGCTGGCAACTGGCAAGTCTAAAACCTGTATGGCAAGTTGGTAGGCTGGAAATTCAGGTAAAACTTGAAGTTGCAGTCTTGTGTCTGAAAGCCAGAAACTCAAGTAGAATTTCTACGTTGCAGAAGAGAAGCAGGATCCATTCTTTTTCAGGAAACCTCAGTTTTTTTCTCTTAAGTACTTCAATTTATCAGATGAGGCCCATGCACATTATGAGGGATAATCTGCTTTATTTAAAGTCAACTGATTGTAAATGTTAATGACATCTTTTTATAACAAAATCTAGATGAAAGTTGAACTAAATGCTTGTCACTGTAGTAAGTTGTCACATAAAATTAATTATCACAGTCACTAAGTATTCTTTTTCTATATATATTAATGTTGAGCTGCTAACTAAAGTTCTAGAAGAAAAGCCTGTGTTGTCTTTTTCATCTTCTTATGATTATATTTTCTAGTATTTTAGTATCCATCTGCTTTTACATTGTTATTTAAGAATGACAAACCAGACAGAAACGCACTTGTATACATTTTATTTTACAATTCTTTAAAAAATTTCAAGTCCTGAATTTCATCATTTGCAAACTGTTTTCATATTCTTTCAACAAATGAAATTTACATCATTACAAGATATGTGACAATGTTAGGAAAAAGATGTTTTAGGATTGCAAGAAATTAAATAATTCCTATTTTTATTGTTACAAATGGCCAAGTCAAAAAAAGAAGATGCAGCACTTCGAGCTATAGAAAGTGTTGTGAATATATTCTAATGCAAGTCAAATATTGATGAAAATGAGAAGGCATGAGAAAAGAGAAAGTTCACAGGAGATCTGAAACTATTAGATGAGAAACTAAAACTCTTCTGAAGAAACCAAGGACATCAACAAACTAGCAAAATAGAATGACAGAATAACTGAAAAATAAAGAGAGTTCAAAATAACTAAATTGGAGAAATGAATAAAGGGTTGCAGATTCATTATGTCAAATTTAATTACAAAATTCAAAGGCTAAGCAGAACTAGATTTTAAAAGCCGAGGGTTCAAATATAGTTTTCATTAAACTACTAATTTAACAATGCAAATTATTTAATCTCAATTTTAACTCATCATCTTAAAACAACTTATATTTGGCAGTGATTGATGTGATTCTAGTAAACAAATGGATATTGGGCCCTGGATTTAAATTTATAATCACGAGTCAATTACCCAAAATCAACATCTTATCAAGTACATGAAATGCTTTTCTCTGTAATATAGAGTTGTATCTTTTATATTTGTTAAAGAGAATGAATAAAGTATTTTAAAGTTCTCAAGCCCAGGCTACCTTATGTTGTTTAGAAGGACATCCTTCTATTTGTTGTCACAACTATTAATGCATCCTGCAAACTAACACACCCTAAAATTAACTGAACTGTGTAACTCAGAATGAGAACATTCCTACTCATGCTACATGCTGGTAAGTTCTGGAGCTGAGTTGCCAAAAGACTCAATCCATCTATTAAAATACTCCGAGTATTCATTTTCTAAAAATACTTAGATTAGTATTTATTACATTTTAATGTGGAATTTCTGATAACTTTTTTTCTGGTAGTTCCTACTCTACACTCCAACATAAGGCTATAAAAAGGAGATTAAAAAAAAACAGACTACATATTGTTCAATTTTATGTCTAAACCAGGGGAGATCAAGCTCTGTGGGCAGAAAACCATGTTGCATGTTTAATAAACTATGCACACAGAGCACACATGAGTAGAATTTGCTGTACTAATCAAATAAAAGACATAAAATGTTAATGAAACATTTAATGGTCTACATAATCATTATTGTACAGCATAGTAATTAGGTATAAAATTGTGAGAAACTCATTGAAAGTCAATATCATACTGTTCTTTTGTGATGGTTTGAGTTCAAACAGTGTTGTCACAGCCTCTTTTCATAGTGACAGGAGAAGATTCTACTCAAGTAGTATTGGGAGTACTGGTCATTCACCTTATCAAAACAGTTCATGGATTAGCAGAAGGAACGGAAAGAGGATTCAAGAAAAGGGGTAAGGAAACTATTTCACAGTGAATTAGTTCATGTAAATGAAAGATACACTACTTGACATTAGTATTCTGCTTTTTTTAAAAAAAATAATTTTAACATCATTGTCATTTTGGTGTTTTCCAGAAGATAAATAAAGCTAATTTAACACTTTTCCCCATCACCATATATTGTCTAATATCTCTCCCTCTGTCTCTCTTTTAGATAAAATAATACCTTATGTGCTGAATTATCCTCCATGTTAATTTCCCATTAATGCTCTTCCTTAAAAAATCAACATAATATTTTCACAATTCCCCAAATGCTTGGGAAGCAGGAGGACAGCATAGAAAATTATCCACAGCAGTAAAATCAGTATGGTAAGAATGGGGGATTATGTTGGGGGTTGAGGTAGAGGATGAAATTTTAGGCCAAGAGCCAAGTAACAGGCTTAAAGGGAAGAGAGCCATAGTCCACAAAGTGCTCTAGGGATGGATTTGAGCAAGGCAGGTGCTGGAGGAAGATCTTGAAATAGGTCATCATACCACTGCTTAGGTAACAATCAGATCCAGAGACAGAGAGATTATAGTTGCTGGTGACAGCATCATGAGTGTTCCTCTGATTTAAAAGAAAACAATCTTGGGAAACGGTCTCAGAGCCTGGGATGAAAAGCAGAAACACTGATTGCCCTTCCTCACTGTGCCACTCCCTCAGATCCCTGAAACCCCCAAGGTAAATTTCCCTCACGAGCTATCCACTTGCTCAGCTTGGGGTCAGCCCATCAATTCTTGACCAGTAGAAATCTCAGAGCTGCAACTTTCATCATTATACTGGAGTTAAACTAGGTTACAACTCTCCAGTTTTCTTCCAGGCAACCATTGTGTAGTGGCTACTTCTGATAGTCTGACCTTGGTGTTCATCTTCTATCAAGACTCAGCCAAGGACTTGAGGGTTACCATGTGAGGGCAAGAAGGAAAAACAATAACCTCTTTACTACACCCCTTTCCCTCTTCCCATTCCCACTTCAGCAATCTCCATTTTCTATTTAAGATGATAACCCAAAATAAAGTAGAAAACTCCTACTTTTTCACTCATGCCAGCTACATGCAGGTGAGAGAAACCTGGTAGAAGCTTCTACTTGTGTCTTAAGCCAAGCCCAACATAGCAATTTGAGTCTGAGAGATAAAAGCTCTTCTTGGTATCCAGCAATCCTCCATGTAACCTTTTAACCTGCGTATGGAAAGCACAAAGGGCTAGAATGTTACAGGCTTACCTGCTCCAAATTTTCTCCCAATTGTGTCTATCTGTTTTCATCTACATTCGCTGGAAGAAGTTGGGCATTTTTTTTTTTTTCCCTCCCTACATTGGTCCTTTCTTTCAGCCTCTTCTGCCCTGGAGTCGTTGCCCTGACAAAAGTGCACACTCTGCCCATTTTTTTTTTTTCATTTTCTCAGATCTGTATTTAGGAACAGAATGATACAAATGGCACATGCTCCTAACTAAACTTGTAATCCTAATGATTTAACTCATCTTACAAAGTACTTGTAGAAAATATAAGATAATATCAAACCAAATTTGATTTCTTTTACACAGAGCAATAACTTTACAGGAAGAAAACAGAGGTTGACTGACTGGCCTCCCATTTTCAGGGCCCAGATATTGAGAGCTGAGTACTCCCCAGTTTACGGTCCCTTTCAACTACAGTCTGTCAGATCAGATCCCTCTCTTAGTTTTTTATTTTTCCTTTTATTCCAGGATCCTACTTCAATTTAACCTCTCCCCACTATAAGTATTTATTCTTTGTGTTTACTAAATATCTCTGGATATGTATCTTTGAAAATATGTATCTTTGAAATATGTATATATCTTTGAAAATTATATATAGTACTGTTTTATACATGTATTTAAATTTAAATAAATTAAATTTTACTAGAAATCTGATGTTTTTTCTTCTTTGGTTTCAAGACAATGATCTATATGTAAGCATTATCAGAATATCTGCATTGTATTTCAGATGCTTCAGAAGTTTTTCCATCACATTTCATTTTATTTAGTCCTATAATAAATTTCTTATTTAGACTCTTAAATTACTTTCCAGTCTCTGCTATAAGAAAACAACAACCATCACCAAATGCTTATTTATATTTGTGTACTAGTTTCTCTGAGGTATGAAATTAAGTGAATTTCAATTTCTTGGTGATAGAAGGTAGCTAATGTTATTTCACTGATTTCCAAAATGGCCCAGATTTAGCCTAGATTCTACCCTAGAATCTAGGCCTAGAACTAGCCTAAATTCCCATCAGTAATGTCTCAGTTTGCCTGCTTCTGAACATTCTTACTAATATTTGCTATTACCCAATATTCTAATTTTTCCTAAACTAATATTTGCAAGGGGAGATCACTATTGTTTTAGTTTCATTTCTCACTTCATAATGAGATTGAACATATTTTCATATAATTTAGATTTCCTTTTTGTTATCTACTAATATTCATATTAGGTTTCTTATATTTTTCATTCACCTTGGTTCCTTGCATTATGGTTTTTTTTGTTTTTCTACTGCAAAAATGTCCTCCCAGTCTGTCAACTGTCTGTGGACTTTGCCCATAGTACAGCCTAATGCCACTCCCCTTCCTTCTTCTTCTTCTTCTTTTTTTTTTTTTGAGACCCGGTCTCACACTGTCACCCAGGCTGGAGTGCAGTGATGCCGTCTAGGCTCACCGCAACCCCGCCTCCTGAATTCAAGTGATTCTGCCTGCTCAGCCTCCTGAGAAGCTGGGAGTACAGGTATGCGCCACAATGCCCGGCTAATTTTTGTAATTTTAGTAGAGACAGGGTTTCGCCATGTTGGCCAGGCTGGTCTCCAACTCCTGACCTCAGGTGATCTGCCCTCTTTGGCCTCCCAAAGTGCTGGGATTACAGGTGTGAGTCACCGCACCCCCCAACATGCCCTTTTTTCTCCCTTTTACCTCTCCAAATTTTCCTCATTCACTAAAGCCTAACTCAAAACATTCTTTCTTATTAAATATGTTTTTACTACTCAAGTATTATGAACTCCTTTATGATTTATTAACTATAACATCATATGTCACTTACAACATATTCTTTGAGATATTAGAGGTATTTTTATAGAATGCCCTCAACTATATTAAATACAGTTACACCTTTATGATGCCATTGTGCCTAATGTAGTATTTAGGAAACAGCTGTCTATTTATTGATCAGATATATTTGCTGAGGTCCTTAAAATGTGATTGCCATAATACATCATGCATTATTGTTGAGTGATTCATTTATCAGTACATTTTATTTGGTCATAAAGTCTCAACAAGGTTTTATTATTGTTTTACAATGAATGTAGTAATAAAACCTAATAGAAAAGACTAAGTAAATGTTCTTGTTAGTAAAGCTTGTGTGAGTATGTTAAACATATTGGAAAGCTGTTATTCCTATTACATCAAAAGTATTGATTGACTTTGAACTTCTAATTTTGCTTGCTTACTAGTTATTTTTCTTAAATTGTACATAAACACTACTGTTAATTTTATAGCAAAATGTCTTATAACACAGTGACACATTCATAAATCATTTACTGATACACATACTTCCAGTAGCATATAATGGTACTCTAACCAGTTTTTGTGGAGATTATTCTCATGATTATTATCATGATGATCTTCACTCTAGTAGGAATGCTAAACATATGATTATTGTTTATGAGGTGATGGAGTGGGAAGTATTGTTACATTGTCCTGATTGAACTACTAACTGTTAAAAAAAAAGGCTGCATGCAAAAAATGAAAACATAAAAATGGAACCCAGTTAACCAATTTCCCTAACCTTGCCGATTTTCCAACCCCAAGTCTGGAAATATAAAATATTGATTAAAGGATCAGCAACGAATGTACACATGGTATTAATAATCTTTTCTGAATCAAAGCTTGACTAGTTTAGGTTTCTAAATAGAAGGAGAGAGTCAATTACAAATTGGCTTCAAATTAACTGAGATTTGCTTCAAGATAACTGAGATTATCTTAATGAAAACGTCTCCTTAGAGAACTTATTTCTAGGTTCATGGCCAGATGAATAAGAACTGACTGAGTTAGACTGGTTTGCTTCACCCAAGACTTTCACAGCCTGGAAACAGTTCATTCCCTGTCTCCTACCTTCATAAAATCTCAAAGACTGGAGCAGAAGGGTACTTAATCATTACTAATCTTGCTGAGGCTCTGCTGAAGTTGACACTTTGGTAACCTTTGGAAAATAAGACACTTTAAAGGCTGTATCACAAGGCCTATGAAATTTGTTAAAGTTTAACAAACATTTTGAAAGAAATAATATCTACATATAAATATATCCAATATATTTTTTTCAAAACATCTACATACATACATACTTACATCTTGAAGTAAACTTTCTACTCACAGGTTAACATTTATCTTTATCTATTTATCTATTATCTTTGAATAAATGCAAACAGTATCTTTTCAGTTTCCTGCACAATATTAATAAGGCAGCATTTCTTAAAAGAACATATGCGTACAGAGAATTTTTCCAACATCAAAGTCAAAGTGTTGATTTTTTCTACATATTGAATGACAAAATGTAGTCTTTATAAAAATATAATACATTTAAAATTTATTAACTTCCTTACTTAAATTCTCTAATCTTACTTTTTATAAAAAAATCTTTTTATTGCAAAGAATTGGCAGCTTTATACACACACATATTTGTATAGTTTCAACTTGAAGAATTATGGTAAAGGGTATCATAGCTTCAGTATGATTAACTTAGAGCTGAGCTGTAGGGCACAAATAACCTCCAAATTTTATCAGTAAAGAACTATCACAGGCATTTATTTCAGTGTCATGGATCTATCTCTCTTCAGGGCACCAACAGATTTTTTCAGACATCCCTCAAAACACACAAATGGACTGGATGTCAAGTCATAGAATTCTACTTGAAAAATGTTTTCATTAAGCCACTTTATCAGCGTCTACACTTGTTACAAATTTCATCCAAGCACTATAACAATCTTTCTACTCAATTTTGTTCCCTTTCTCCAATTCATTCTGTGTAAGTTTCAAGTGGTTAACTGAAAAACAAGACCATATACCAATCCAAGTGTAATATAAAGAGAATCGTTCCGTTTACATGGTCCCTAGAAAATTAAGGAGCATAAATCACCTTTCTGGTGATCCTGAGAAAGCATGAACAAGTCTTGTACTCCCATGACTTCTTTTTTAAAAAAATCTATTCATTGCACAGTCTTCTAATAATAATAATTTTTTAAAAATAATTCATAAGCCTATGATTCTAATAAATCTACTTCATTTTCAGTTTGCCATGTTTTCCTCCAATTTCCACTAATACTTATGGTTTACATAAGATACTTATATAACAAATACAACTTTGTATTTTCTTCTTTTTAAATGTAATATTTCTATGTCAGGCTTCCTTTCTTTGATAGCACATAGCCTTCTAAAATATCATTTTTTATTTTCACAAAATATACCATAGAGTTTATGTACTCAATGAATTAATCAATCTTTTTGTTTGGAACATTTAATTTGTTGCAGTTTTTGCTTATTTATGCCAATACAATTAGCTATCATTTGCTTATTTTCCTTCAGATAATTTCTCTGTGTTTAGGTGCTTATACTAGGGTTATAAACTCTTTACATTTTTCTTTTTCTGAAAAGTACCATGAAATTGCTTTCTAAAATAAATATAACTAGTTATAGTGACACTAACAGACTATTCCTGTACTCTCGTGAAAATAGTATTGCAACACTGGATATTATCAAAATAGCTATTATTTGAATATACTCTAAATAATTCAATATTTAATTATTGGCATATTGTGCATTTATTGATTTAATTATAGTACATAAGCAAATATCCACCAACTCATATAAATAAATTATATTCTTATTCTTATCTACTTAGGAAAATAACTTTCCCAAAGCATTTATATTTGAAATAGTCTAGGGAACATTGCTGCTTGAAATACCTCTAGAAAAAGGTACAGACTTCATTATGTAAATAAACCTGTCTGACAGCTCACTATATTTCTTTTTAAAAAATATATAAATATGAAAAAAAAATGTATACAATATTGAGTATAATGCAGAATCTCAATACAGAGGGATATTGGGAAAAGGTAAACATAGTTTGTGGCCAAACCACCAAAGGCTTCTTTCAAAGACTTTAATCACAAAGGAAGATCCATTAAAATGATAAAATCCCACAATACACAAGCACAATAATTATGGTCAGAATTCAACATTTTTATTTTAACTTAACATACCAAGCATGGTTCCTTATTGAATCACATGAAGAGGCCTCCTTGAGAGGGAAGGACGGCATGAGCACTTCAGGCTAATAGAGAAATAGATTCAAAGGAGGCAAGAGAACCATGGGGAGCAAGAGAGGATTACTAGAAAATCCCTGCTTCCAAGTCTCTGCATATGTTTCCAGCACCTACTTCAAACTGTTGTGATAAGGACTAAATGAGTTACCATGGACAATTTCCTCTAAACAGACCCTGCTATACAATATCTGTTGGCTGGCTACCTAATATTCTGGTCTGTAGACCCTAGAAATTAAGGCATTTCCTTGCATTCCAACACTTTTCTCATCTCCCTCTTCTGCCGTGACTATATTATGCTCATATTTACCTGGGACAGTTCTGGTTCTTGCCTTCTGTCAAGGTGTTATTACTCTATGTTATAACTCCATTACATGGTGTTAAATACTCCCTTTTTCTCTTACCTTCAAAAGTCTTCCATTTTACACAGTAATTTTTACAGTCACCCTATATTACCCTGTGTATTTTCTCTCCATAATACTTGTCACCATCTAATATACTGTATATTTATTGCAGATGCATTTATTACCTGTCTTTGCCAGATGTAAGCTGCACAAAAAATAATCTGTCTTTTTAATTCATTGTTCATTGTCTAGAAATATGTCTGATACATGAAAAAACTCAAAAAATATTAGCTGAATGAATGAACTAACCATTTTGAGAATGGTAGAGCTACCGTTGGGAGAGTTTCATGCTTAAGGTGGGAGTGAGATGTGTCCAAGTCACTCAGAGTGCCAAACTGGGACAGGTGATGGAGATGGTCTGATCAACTGTAAAGGGAGAATTGCTGCAGTTTTTAAAGCAGGTAGACACTTTCTGGAAACAACTTTAACAACAGTAAAAGCTTTTTAAAGAAGGATTTCTTTAATTACTGCTGTTACTAAATTTGCATTCCCTTAATGTTAAGTAAAGTTGCCTTGATCACTTTTATCCTAAGCTATCTGGGACTTATAATTGGAGATGGGGATTGGTTCACAAAAATAGTGTGGTTTGTACTGAGCAACACTTAATTCCCCTTTAAATTATCCCAATCACAGACTGTATTTTAGTCAGTCACAAAGACTGTTCTATATGCAGAATATGACATGACAATGTGACTAGTGTTAAAAAGAATGGCACAGCAACTCACCAACTCTGTTTCACATTCATTTGGGTCCTGTTGGCAAAGCATGCTGCTGAATTCCAAAAAGAGTTTAAAATAACTTCTCTTGATATCTGAAATACTTGAAAGTATTTATATTAAATATAGTGTACATAACATAACACATGTAACATAAAAAATTGAGTTTACTGAATGTCTGTTGTATTCCAGATATTGATCTAGGCATTGGGAGGACACCTTATCTACCATCAAAGAGTGCCCCATCCAGTGGGTGAGGGAGACAGGGAATAACTTTTGTCCAATATCACTGGAGCTAAGAGAGTATTAGGCAGCATATTGAGGGAGCAAATCCAAATGTATAGTGTGTGATGATTGATCACTGCTTCGAGTTTCCACTGAGGAAAGTTTCTTGTCAATGTACTAACCAAATAGAAGGATTTATGTTTAAGGGGTTGTTCTTTCAAACTTCTTTATGATAATGATAGTGACTACTTTCAAATAATACCACAGGGATTGAAGAATCATCTACTCTAAGAATTTGTATGAAAAAGATGAAACCATAATCTATTTGTTCCAAGAGAAATAAAATAAAATAAAATGGCCTCCCAAATTGTCTTTCAGTCTTTTAGTTTTATGAAATGCATCACTTGCCCCTAGGGTATGCAATTGTGAAATTGTTTATCTAATGTTCAGGGATAAGAGGGGAGTGTCTGCCTATTTCTGTGTGGAAGACTTTTCTGTCCTATAGACTTTCCATTGCCCCTAAAGCAATGTCTTTTTCAGGGAACTTGGAAATAATCCTGTTAAACAGGCTAACCTTTGCACTGTATTAATATTCATATTTAGGCAGTGAAATGGCCTTTACATTTTCCTGACACGTCAGGAATAGGCTTAAGTTTTACTTTCTATGCAGTCAGCCTTTCTAAGAGAAAACACAAGGTTTTGATGTATATTTCCGAAAACCAAAATAAACCCATCTTACATAAATGAACGGTGTCTTTGGCTGCAATTTACATCTCAATGTAAATGTCATTTCCCTGCTTACTGTTGAAGCTTTAAGTTCAGGCTTTGAAAAAAGCACTATCTGTTCCTGTTATTACAAGCTACATTCCTGACACCTCTCACATTAATGACACCAGATTGCTTGCTTTAGTGCCTTCCTTTTTGGAGCTTATTTTGTCATCATTCACCCATTCTTTGCCTGCTCACAAACAGAATACATTCTATTGAGATTTGGAAAAGTTATAAGCTTTTAAACTCAAAAGATAACTTCTTTTTCTGGGTTACTTGACAACTGACCCACAATTTACTTAGAAATTGAAGCCTACACACCTTAGCTAGGTTCCGTTACGGTTACGGTAGGAAGGTGGATAGAAAATTACTTTCCCAGGTATCACATGTATGCTTAACACATTTAAGAGTAAGGATAAGCTGTCATGAGGGATTGAACCAAAGAAAAGAAATTTGATTTTGTATTTCTTCTGCAGAATGAAAAAACAAACACGACTATGTTTTTTAATTTTTAAAAAAGTATAGAAAAATATCTTATTAACTGTAATGTAGTCAACATACAATAAGCAAGTTGTTCTATGTGATTCAGCGACTTTTATAAGATTATACAGCTTGAAATAGCTAAGGGGTAAAATATAGAATGCAGAGTGTTGAAAGTTGATTCTTTAAATGAGATTTATTCCTGTGAAAGGACTTTGACAATATGGTGATGATGATATAGTTTGAGGACTATTGTAAAAGGCAGATGATGATATTGGATAACAACATGTTTGGAAAGGGAAAAGAGAGATAAAAGCAAAATATTATGTCATTTCTGGTTGTGGTAGATAAGAGAGTTGCTCAGTTTAGAAACAATGAGAATAGGAATTTTAGTTAAAGGAATATTTCAAGAGAAAAAAAGGTAACCATAAAACCTATACCTCCATATCTTTGAGATGAGATGATACTCATGAAAGCTCTTTTAGTTATTTGGAAGACAGTAAGTAGATGCAGCCAGATTGCTATATATTATTATTATTTGAACAAAAAGCTACATTTTTCTCTGAAACTTAAATTGTTGTGACATATAAAAGAAGATGATGTTGAGACTTCTAGTGGAGGTTTTTTGTTCATCAAATATAGCATAATAGATCCTTCCATACTAAAGAGATGTCAGATGGCATAGCCAGAGCCACAGGATACAGAAGGCTATGTACTTGTCTGGAAGCTTGAGCTGCAAATGTATTATGTGAAAAAAGGACAAAGTCATATTACTCAGGGTTTAAATGTATAAAAATAAGTCAATGCAAATCTTAACATATTACTAGATTATTAGATCCCTGACCAATGATGATCAATACTTGAAGACATTGATGAGAAATCATAAATTATTTTTCACTTTTTATGTTTTCTTTTCACTTTGGGGAAAATAGTACATTCTTGATAACAAGTTGTGGTTAGTTGCTTCCTAATTCCTTGTCAACATACTCTCCTAGTCTGTTCACTCGTTATATGCCAATGTACCACTTATCTGAGGGCAACCCTTAAAATTATTACACAGGAACACATTATAGAAAGAAATAGGGCAGTTATAAGGAAGGGAGAGTATGCTTTTACTGATTTTTTTTTTTTTTTTGGGTCAACAAAACAAACACAAGAATTATGAATCAGAATGGGTCATGTGGCTTCTAAATGATGATAATGTTATCACAAATGTGATTCTGATTCTATAATCAAAAATAATTCTGATGGGTGAGAGAAGGATTAGTTTCCCAAAGAAAGCTACCTAACTGCACAAAGACTGAAATGGTAAACTTGGATTTTTGCAAGAGGACATGATGCAAAGGCTGAAAAAAGGCATAGAACCCAGGGCAAATACAGAAGACTGACATGATATGATAAGAACGATGTTAGGAAAGACAAAGCCTCAAATTAGTATCCCAGAACTCATCTTTCTGGGAGGGCGCAGCTCAGCTTGGATTTGGGGACATTCTTCTGTAGTCTAAAGAGATGCTATTATTTCCACTGACAGAGAGCCATTGGAGTGTCTCCTCCCCTAGACTGCGATCACCATAAAAGAAGAAAATGTGCTTTGTGTCTTAAACTCCTAATAAGTCCCTGTTATAAAGAAAGGAATTTAATAACTGTTTGATGAATAAATGAAATATTGTGTACACAGCATGTCAAAGGCAGCAAAAAAGCAGGGTGGGCATGCTTTTAAAAGTCATATATGATACAAGAAAATCAAAGCTCCTTTCTTTGATGTACTTGCTGCTGGCAGTCAACAACAAAGAATACAGATCTTTGGCATTTTGAACTTATATTTCCTGTCAATAAAAACAATGTTGAAACAAAAGAAGATGCACTAAACCTAAGAGAGGTTGGATGCTTAATAAGAATGAAAACTGGAAAAGGACATTGACCTGATCTGAATGAGGTTAAGCTTAGGTTGCCTAGCCTACTTGATTATATTCCAGTTCAGGAAATAATTTATTTCATATGTAGATCCTTTATAAGAATTTAAAATGTTATACCAGGCTATCCTGAGAGACAGTGAGTTTCCTACCCATGGAGAATTTTAAACAAGGGGTGGTTGCTGACTTGATGAAGATAAAATAGAGGAGGCACAGCATCAGAGAGTGGTTGGACTGAACTATAAAAAGATTCTTTGTCTTCAACTCTAAAGTTCTAAGCATATAGCAATCTCTTGAACTCATCTCTCATCTTAAGAGTTTGGCTTAAGTCTTACAAGTTTACTTCTAAGAAATTAATTTTCTCCTGCTGTTAATTTCCTTTAAGACATAAAATCATTTTTGTAGAAAATTAATGTGAATTATAATTATTACTTTATTAAGAGTTGTGCTTTAGCAAAAGTAGTATGAATAATAGTAATTATGGGCTTATAATTCGTTTCATTTATTGTTTGATTTCATCTTGGTCCTGCTCTTACTATGGTATAGTTTTGGGTAAAGTATGTAATTTCTAAATTTCAGTTTACTCATCTACAAATAAAAATAACACTTTTCTCATAGGACTGCTCTGAGAATTAAATAAAATAATGCATGGCATAATGGCCAGCAAAGATCATGGTACATGATAATTGCCTCAATAAATGTTAAGGTCTAATTTGCTAATATGTAATAGTTCTGACCCTCAAGTTTTCCAACTGTGAAATGGAGTAAAGCAGAATCATCTCAAAGAATTATAGTTAAGATTTAATGAGATGTGAAAAGCAAACAGCACAGTGCCTGACTCATAGCAGTAGATTAAAAGTTGCCAGTATTCTCTTCTCTCTTGAAGATCTTTAGGAGTGTTGGCAATATTTGCCACACTTGTCCATTTTTGATCTTAGCTTGCATTAGCTGTGTTTCCTATTAATCTTTGGAAACACATGTTTAAATGCCAAACCAGCTATTTCATGGTTTGAAACAGTGATTCTTAATGTTTTCTGGGGGCTTAAACCTCTTTGAGAAGCTGCTAAAAGCAACGGCTCCTCTTTCAATATCCACAAATTTTGCAACCGATTTCAGCGAGTTGATAGATCCCTCAAATCAGTTCATGGTCCTGTGGACTCCAAGTTAAACACTTTGGTCTACTGCACATCCCAGTTGTGCATGAAGACACATAGATAATCAAAAATGGAATCATCCATTGCACATTGCTATCTGACTGTATGCACATCAATTCTGTATTCATTTGAGTTAGTGCTTTCTAGTTTAGTTTCAATGCTTCCAGAGGTCTCACACATAATTTTTACTTTGGAGCATGACTAATACATGAGGGTTCACAAGTGGGCACCCTTCATAAATACTAATTGATATTAAAATTAGATGAAGAAATCTTCACTCTCTGAGAAATACCACCTAGGATTTAAAGAAATGAAACCAAAATACCAACTTGTTTATACAAGGGGCTATAGCAAGGGTAAGAGAGAAGTCAAGAACTCCAAATTAATAAACATTGAAAATAAATATATGCATACATATTCAGGTAATAGCTTACCTAATTCAAAGCAACAAAATGCAATTTTCCACTTGCCTAGTTTCATGATTTGATTGAGCCACTCTTTAAACTTCTTCCTTCCGTGGCTGTCTCTGATCTAATTGCACCAGCTAAGCTCACAAGCTGTTTAAACGTTGGAGAAAAGTATAGCTTTGTGAAATAGATTTCTCACACTTCCCAAGTATTTGCCAATACTTAAAAAAAAAAAAAAAAGGCTTTTAGACACTCAATATCCTTCTCCCTGAATCACTGATTTTAAAAGTACTATGAAAAGATAAATAATTTCTGATAAATAGATGTAATAGATAAACATCTATTGCCAGACCAGGCAAATGCACCAAGTGTACTTAGAACTGTTCAAAATGGTAAGTAGAGTTCTTCCAAAATGTGTTGACAGGAGATCTCAGTGTGAACTTTTTTCTCATGATAGGATTTTTTTCACGATAGGATGATCTTGAATTTTGTATTATGTTAACACCAAGTCACGGTTTCTGAGACTGCATGTTACCTATTATCTGCGTCAGATGTTTTGAAATTCTACTTTTTCATACATATATAACAGATCTTGAAAAACATGTATTCAGTTCAACATATTTTCTGTACCTTAGGTACTTATAAAGAGCTAGGTGGGGTACGGTGTCTCACGCTTGTATCCCAGTGCTTTGGGAGGCTGAGATGGAAGGATCGCCCGAGGGCAGGAGTTCAAAATCAGCCTGGTCAACAAGGAGACCCTGTCTCTATAAAATACTACTAATAATAACTAGCTGGGTGTGGTGGCACATGCCTGTAGTCCCAGGTAGTCAGGAGGTTTTGACAGGAGGATCACTTGAGCCTGAGAGTTAGAGGTTACAGTGAGCTATGATTGTATCACTGTACCCCAGCTTAGGCCACAGAGAAGACTCTGTCTCTAAAACAAACAAACAAATAAATAAATAAAACAAGTACAAAATAAAGAAGTATGCTATTGACTGCTTTTAACACATCTCCAAAGAAATAATTATATTTACTATACTTTATTAACTTTTTCATTTTAAACATTTTTGGAATTTAGGGGTTTAGAGTTTCTCAGAAAGGAAATAAATACTATTTTCTAAGAGTTTATGGCCAGCTTCTGGAGTCAAAGTAAATTCAAATTCTGGCCCCATCATTTACTATTTCTGTGACCTTACAAATTGGTGGTTCTGACTTTGATCTTTAGCCCCATGGGTAGAACAAGGTGAATTACTCAAAAAAAGCACATAAAGGAATCTAGTCAACTCAATTTAGCACTAAATGAAAATTTAAAGAACGTATGTAAACTGAGTGATACCAATTAATTTTGAGTAACTAAAATTATAGTCATAAGTAACTAGATTTTAATTTGTGAGAAATTTTTATGTTTTATTTACAATTTAGATATCACTACTCCTATGTATTAATTGTATACATCTATATGACTTCAGAATTTGACACTTCTGCAATCTATTTACATAAGATGAATGTAGAGTTTTAAAGAATTCTCCCTTAAAACTTCGCTACTCAGAATATGATCTGAGGACGAGTGGCATCAGCCTCAAGTGGGATTTGTCAGCTTCAGAAATGCAGAAACTTAGGTCTCCCTCAAGACAATGAATCTGAATCTATAACTTAACAAAGTTATTAAAAAATCTGTATGGACATCGAAATGGGAGAACACTGTCCTGAAGAGTGATAAATATGACGTCTATCTGGCATACATTATGTTTAATTCAATATTTTAAATTTAGTTGTTTTCTTTTAAAAGAGATCTGCTTATATTAAAACATATAATGCAAAGTTCTTATGAACTTTAAAAAAGAAGCAGAAAACTTCAAACAAATGTGATGATTGTATTAGGCCAGAGTGAAATATCTAAAGGAGACATTTTTCTACTTTCAGTAGTATGAGGAGAAAGAAGTTTTAAAGAATTGCCTAACCAAATGCAATTCTAAAACACTATCCAATCACAGGTCCCATTGAAGATAGTTTCAGATAAATTCTGACTTATTGTTAGAATGTTCTTTTTTCTACTGAAAGAATCAGAGAACATTTTTTATTAGCCATGTCTGATAAAGAATTTTTACTAGTTATTTAGTGGCTAAGATTTAAAAAAATCAGAACACCATTATACGATTTCCAGAATGACTAGAAAAAAAAAAACAAGGTTTAGTTAACTATATAATTCACTTTACATCTTCTTTAGAAGTTTTCCATCTCAAGAAAATAATATCTCCAAGTTGTTTTCCAAAGTCTCTACTTGATTAATAAAGTCCTACCCAATTACTGAAAAATCCTTATCCCCAGTGTGGGAAACACCACGTAAGTGGTTCTCCTTAGAGAATGATGCCTTAACCTGAAACATTTCTACCTGGTGCCATAACCATTAAATGACAGAAAAAATGAGAATATTTTATCAACACAATGTAGGAGTGAAACCACAAGTACATGTATCCATCAGAAAACATGCTGCCAAATAAAAAGCGTAGCTGAGCCTGAAGCTTTTTATTTTTGTACACTTGAGACTCAGCAATTCATTTTGTCACTTTCAGTTCCCCTAGCAGCCAAAAAGTAGCAGGCAGAAAAGAATTAAGAAAAATATATACAAGAGAAAATTTCAAGCTTGAGAAAGTGAACTGGAAAATGTCCATCATTATTTGATTTTTGCACATGGAAGAATTTGTTCCAAATTGCAGACTGTTCCTCAAGAGGGATACTGCTTTAAATATTTCTTGTTAGATGCATTCATTGTACTGCTGAACATATACAAGAACTATTCTGATTTGGGGTTTGTAGGCTTGAAACCTTCCATTGGATGCAGTACAGGGTGGAAACTGGGGAGACATTAGGAAGGAAAGCAAGACACAGCAATACTTACTTTTCTATGTTTAGGTAGGAAGATACTGAAATATTTATAAAGGTTCTGTATCTTTGTAAAAAGGAGGAATTGTTTCCTGTATTCTTCCATTTAGTAATAATAGTATGCTCATTTGTCAGATGCTATTCATATTTTACAGATGAATAAATTAAGTCTCAGTGAAATAATATGACTTAACCAAGGTCACAACAGAGATCCAATACTGAAACTCAGGTCTTCTCATGGCAAGTTTTGTTACTAGGCCTACTACAGTAATTTTGAGAACAAAACAAAACAAAATGTCCTGAATTTGCTTAATTTTCTCCATTAGTTTTCTGGTATATCTATATATTTGAAAAGTAATATGTGAAAGTGACTGTAGATATATTTAAATTTTATTTCACACAATTGTCTCATTTGTTAAGCAAAATATTATTCTTTTATTATTCTTATTCTCACCTATTTGATACTACTTATCTTTGAAATATGTGTTCCAACATAATATTCATTAATTTCTTTAACAGCACTTATTTGAAGGCTAAGTTAAAGACATGCAATTTTATCTACTTTATTATAATTGTTTACCAATACAGAACAATATTTTTTAATATTAGTAGTACTAAAATTTTTATATTTGTTCTTATAAGCAAAATTGTGCACATCTGCCTCTGCTCTGTGTTTAAAACTTGTGTAAACTCCTTTACTCTCACCTAGGACAATGTACTGAGATATTTCATGAACTGCCAGGACCAAACTTCCAACATAAACATCATGTGTGTTTTTTTTTTTTCAAAAAGTAAAATAAAATACAAAAGTAGTAATAATTCTTTACTTTTGCACAGCATTTTATAAACTATCACTCCTTCCACATGCATTTTCTCACTTGTTCCTGATTTTAAAAATTGACATAATTGAGGTATTGTTTTTGTTCTAAAGTTCTCAAAAATATTTACACAGAGCATACCTCAGATGTTAAACTGGTATCCCACAGATAAGTTCTGTTTGACACATAAAGCATGTCATTCACATTCCTTTAAAAAAATGAAGTTTTTGTAATACTCAGAAATATCACATAATTTTAATGTAATTTTAAAATGTTCTTCTATATATAATAGCCAATATTTTATACTTCATTTTATCCTTCAAATTGGGAGCCAATAAAATTAATTCAGTATTATAGTTAGAGATATATATTTCAAAAATACCATAACTATCTGAATCATAGTAGTAACAACAGACTAACATTTTGGTTGATAACATTTTACTTGATTAAACTTTGTTCCTACTTGACAACCTGTAAGATATGATCTCATTAGGGCTACTGTTCTAAGAGTTGACCAGCAAACAATAAGAACCAGTTTCCGGCTGGGCGCAGTGGCTCAAGCCTATAATCCCAGCACTCTGGGAGGCCGAGACGGGCAGATCACGAGGTCAGGAGATCGACACCATCCTGGTTAACACGGTGAAACCCCGTCTCTACTAAAAAATACAAAAAACGAGCTGGGCGAGGTGGCGGGCGCCTGTAGTCCCAGCTACTCGGGAGGCTGAGGCAGGAGAATGGCGTGAACCTGGGAGGCGGAGCTTGCAGTGAGCTGAGATCCGGCCACTGCACTCCAGCCTGGGCGACAGAGCGAGACTCCGTCTCAAAAAAAACAAAAAACAAAAAACAAAAAACAGTTTCCTTCCTTACAGCGAACAGATATTCAATTGGCCACGTCTATAATTCCTCTCTGCTTAAGCCAAATATTCGTTGCTGCTAACTTGCAATATTATGCAATGAAAAAACCCTATGAAAGAATTTGTGTGAATTATTAGAAGATTTTTACCATGGTATCATATCTAGGATTCCAAAAGTAGGGTACATTTTGTTTCCATAAATGTGAATGTTGGCATATGTTTTAAATCCTCCAAATGAACGATACTGTGTTGCAGTAACTAAGTGTACATTTTTGCTTTTAAGAAGGACAAACTGTAATGTAGGGGAGAAGGAGCACTAACAGAATGAATACAGATGGCTTGCTGCTTACTCAAGCTTGTTTTCTTTGCTCTGCTACTGGAAATGTTGAAGAAGGTAGTGGGAACCATGGTACCCTACTCTCTGCTTTCCAAACCTAACACTTTATTCTGCTGTTTTTTTTTTTTTTTTTTTTTCAAGAATTTGTTAGATGATTAATTTAGGTGGTTCTGAAAAAATGTGAAACTTGATTATTATGGAAACAAATTTTCCATCTGCTAATCAAATATGTCACTCCCTACATTTTCTGTATTCCTGAAAATGAGACTTCAGACACCTTTTGGATCACGACCTTGGTTTGTGTGTAGGTTTCCATGTATAGTTTTCTGACTTTTAAAGATTTTTGAACTGACATACACCAAAGTTGGAGAAATAATGTCTTCATCATTCTTTTATATTCCCATTCTTCACTTACTTTCCCTCATATTAACATTTAATGTAGCCACAGTGTAGCTGTCAAGAACAGAAAATAAAGAGTGGTACAATAACATGAACAAATGTGTAGCACTTATTCAATTTGTATCACTTTTTCCATTGATGTTCTTTTTATTTTGTTCCAGATTCATATCAAAATGATGCAGTTGTGATTTCTTTTTGTCTGTCCTGATATGTAATGGTTCCGCAGTCTTTTCTTGTCTTTCATGATCTTGAGACTTTCAAAGCACATTGATCAAATATTTGGTTTTATTTTGAACGGTTTTTTATTACCTTCCCCAGCACACTCTCTGTCCTTGTGCAGATTTACATTAGGTTCTGTCCCTTTCAGTTTGTTGGAATAAGTGCATTTAGGAGGATCTAGGTGGATGTGAACCACAACTTCAAAGATAAAAAGCAGATTTTATTTGGTGAGTTCATAAATCTCAATAGTCTTAAGCTCCACAAAGAGAATACAAAGCAGAATAGAACAACAGTTTAGAAGAAAAAGAAAGAATCAAACCAGAGTGGTTCTTTAGTTCGGTAACTGCATAATATAAAATTGTTCTTTATATTATGGTAACTATAATACTTCGATAAAAAGGCAAGAAATTAAATAAATCAAATGGATCAAATTAAGATATCCTGATATCCCACAATGTGATATTTACATGGCTGGTGAAGAAATGTCTTAAGAATACAAACAGTGTATGTGTAAAGTAGAGCAATTGCTCATGAAAAGCAGGCTATCTATTAAAGTGTGGGAGGCATCTGGTAAAGAGAGAGGTAGAAATTGTCCTGCAGTCTTTTTGCTGCTCTGTTTAAAGTAATGAACTTTGTTAAAATAACATAGCGTGCATTGTATTTTCAGCTTTACAGACTGTGTCAAATAGCTCTTTTGAACTGTGGAAAGCAACGTGATGAAAATGAGAAATGTTCCTCTACCTTATAGGAACAAGTGGGAAGGAGAAAAAGTGCATTGAAATATATGGGTGCATAAAACTCCCAATAATTGAGAAGTGCATTGCATGTGCCTCTCAGGTAGGAATAGGCTATCTAGCTGATTGCAGTGAGGGTAAAGAAATGTGATACTATTAATACTTGTCCTAGAAAAGACAAATCTACCATTTGAACCTCTACCAATTGTAACCAGGTTAGAATGTGAACCTCTTTTTTTTACTTCATCTATTTCACCTTAGTGTCATATTAGAAAGTGTAACAGAATTTTAAAATTATCTTCATTATTATCTTATATTTTTGTAATAATTACTAAAGTAAATATAACTTAATTGGCCATAATTTTACAAGAAAACAAATGTAATTAAAGACTATTGAATGTTGGCCAGACATGGTGGCTCATGCCTGTAATCCCAGCTCTTTGAGAGCCTTTTTGAACAATATGCTCACTTTTAAGAGTTTGTTCTGTGAATCATCATGTTATGATGATGATTAAACTCTGTTCTGTGAGGAGCTGTGCATCATGTTTCTCCCCTTGTTGGAGAGAAGTGCAGCCCTTCTCACGTTCACTTTATTTTGTCATTTGAAAATATCCTTTACATAATAGGTACTCAAGATACGATGGTGATGATGACATTCAAATAACAAAACACACAGGAATGAAGAAAATCAGTATAATGATGGTTTAAACTATGTGAAAATAATAGTGATGTTAACACAGCATTTCAAAAGAAGAAAGCAAGAGAGATTCGGGAAATGAAAAGAATGTGCTATATAAATGAGTGTATTGGAAAAGCAATAACTTATCACTTATTGCGAGATTCTGCATGAAAGAAAGTGTTCTAAAGTCATAATACTTCCCAAGTTTATAGAGACTTAAACATTTTTTATTGATTCTGTGTGCTTGCAAGTAGATGACAGAGTGCATATGCCTTCACTTATAGATGGAAGCACTAAGATGTAGCAGTAGAGCTCCACTTAAGACAAAACGACATAGCACACAAAAGGAAAGGCTGTCGTTAAAACTTAAGCTCTCTTGATTTGGTCTTACAGTCCCTGAAGAATGTGAAATATACTTGCAGCGTTTTTATGTCTGAGATAATTCAAAGCCTAAGATGATGTAAATATGTTTTTCTTGTTAGCTAAGTCAAGTCCTTTCTTAGTGTTTGTCTTATTGTCAAATATATGAAAAACTGTTTAAAAATAAAGCTTCAATATACCCAGCCTGAGTCTGTTATGATAATGATTAGTGGCTGCTAGTTCCCGATGCCCTTCTGTTTGTGCCTTCTTCACTCTCATCCTCTGCTGTCATATTCACATTTTCTTTTGTTTAATCTTTAATGAGAGGCAAAACACTATTTATGATTTAGTGTTGAGGAAAATTAACTAACGTTTCAAATGTACCTTTAGTTAATAACCTAACAAAGAAAAGAGAATTAAAACTACTATAGTTGTGGCCAAGAGCAAAGCAAGGCTTTCAGTAAGTGCTTCCTGTCCCTTTTAATTAACATAAACTGTAAGTCCAAGTTTATATGTATTAGCATAGTTAATTTATTGTCATTTAAATGCTTTCTTCAATAAGTTCCCCAAAATGCTGTTTAAAACTCTCCATACTCTCAGTCCAGAGTTTGAAGCATGCTTTTCTTTCTTAAAAAAAAAAAAATTCGAACCTGTAACATCAAGTGTACATTGTTTGGAAAACTAGGCAGACTAAAATTTAGCCACATTCCATCATTCCTTATTTCATTAATTTTTCATAAAAAGAAAAATCCCCTTTAGGGACCCATAATTTGAAGTCGAAGTTGATTATCAGGTAAATTTTTTAGGAATGATGCATTTATAACTGATTTCTAAACCAGACCTAGTTCTCTCATATTTTGAAAATATGATTCATAAATGTTGTTCAGTGTGTTATGGGTTTTCTGTTTTTATCTTTTACTGAATCAAACAACCAACAACTTGTGTTTTTCCTTTTTAAAGAAAAGATTTCACAATAAACAAACAGTGCAATTATCAAATATTGTAACTTTATCTTGTAGCTTGGTTATCATGGTATGTAAGCTTTTAAGGACATAATAATATTAAAGATCCAAAAAAATATTGAACACAATTGAATATGAGTTCAAGAATTATCTTTGAAAATGTGACATTTTCCATTAACTTTAGAATATTGCAAAATAGGCAGACTGAGCTTCTGTTACCAGCTACTATTAACAAAATTTGAGCTGAGACTGGTTTGAAATTGAGCAACTCAGAGCAGTGATTGAGGAATTAGTATCATATGTCCAGTGCACAGAAGTTGATGACATATCACAGGGACCCAATACTAATCTAATAATGTATAATATTCATTGAACACACATTAAGAGGCAGATGCTATACTAAGCACTTTAGAAATTTATAGCAGAGCCAAAACATTCCTTTACCAAGAAAACTCATAGTCTTCATTATAGCTTGATATGACTAGGGTTTATTCATTAGATTGCTGACTTTCATATGCCTTCGTTGTAGCTCTCTGATACCTTTCTGAGATGTGGTAACTATTTCACATGATAGAAATTGAAAACATTCTCCAAGTTTAGCACTTCCACACATTAGATTGGACTAAGTCACAACTGTTTGAGTTCTCTTTGTGTTTTTAATAATATTGCTTTGATTTCAACTGGCAGCCACTATAAGTCTCAAGGGATTTAGCATTTCAGCCAAAAGGCCCAGCTTCAAGTCCAATCCAGGCACTGTTCTACAAACAAGAGGGATTTTGAAGGGAAAAGGTGTGTTGTGGGGGAGTTTTAAGATATGAGAAGGACTCAGAAATGACATGTTAATATCCATCATTTCATGGAGATCATGGTCCAGTGATGGACCCAATTTGCCAAATAATGTAAAAAGATTTTTAGAAATATATGCAATAAAGAGCCTCACTGCCTAGGAGTGTTAGGTAGATTACAGGGCAGAAATAAAAGACAAGCATTGAAAAATGGGTATCATACCCAAAATAGGATGCCAATTAACAAGGTATATTTTTTAAAGTTGGGATAGCATTGTATATACTGGATATAACTCATTCTTTTGATTTTTTAAATATTTTTCTCAGAAAAATTAAATTGGGTTCACCTTTAAAATTTTCTATTTTTTATTGATGAAGTTAGACTAAGTAGGCTGGGCAAAACCATTCTTAAATGAAAATTCGTATAATTTAATTTTAAAATAAAAGTTAATGAAAAAATAACATTAAAATATGTTGACATTCTCCACAACAATGCACAGCTGTTTAGAAGTTTGTTGTCATCAACATGCATGTATAGGTACCTAGTTTTTCTAAGTTTTTCTAATACCGCATGCAGAATTGTAGTTTATGTTTTTACTTAACATTATCCTATAGGTTGTTTTTTTTTGTTTGTTTGTTTTTTTAATAGAATCTCACTCTGTAGCCCAGACTGGAGTGCAGTGGCATGATCTTGGCTCATTGCAACCTCTGCCTCCAATGTTCAAGCAATTCTCCAGTCTCAGCCTCCCAAGTAGCTCCCAATTACAGGCACATGCCACCATGCTTAGCTAATTTTTGTATTTTTAGTAGAGGCAGGGTTTCACCATGTTGGCCAGACTGGCCTTGAACTCCTGACCTTGTGATCCACCCGCCTTGGCCTCCCAAAGTGCTGGGATTACAAGGGTGAGCCACTGTGACCAGTCAGACATTTTTGTATTTTAAATTTCTTCCTTTTCAAAATACTGTTGAGAATTTTAATTTAAGAACATTATGTTTACATTTACAATTAGAAAGAGAAATCTTATCTTTCTAATAGAAGGGAAAGAAATGAAAATAGAGACCCACAGTAAGTGATTACTGCCATTCAGTTTAAAAATATTGAATGATTTCAGAAAGCAGGCCAATATAGGTGGTCTTGAGAGATTTATTAGTGGTAAATCAATGGCCGGTAAGAAAGAGAGAGAAATGACAGAAAGGAGATGAACTTTGAAGACTCAGATCTAGAAATCTTTGTCCCATTTGTTGATTGTTGATGATATCACAGAAGAAAAGCTCAAAGAAAGAAGAAAACTCATGGGCTAGTTAAGCAATCAGCCGTAACACCGGATTCCACAGGTGTCAGTGGTACTCTTGGTGAAATGGACAATGAAAAGGTAAGGAAAAATGGAAACTATTTCCAATGTTTGCTGATAAGGAGATGGAAAAAGAATGATAATTTGAGGGATAAAGCAATGAAGTAAAGGAAATTTGATTTAAATTTCTTTATTCGTTCTATGTATTTTTAAGATTGTACATATTTGAAAATGTAAGGGAATTTCTAGAGGAAAAAAATTTTATAAAACACTCAAAAAGAAATCAGAGGAGATAAAATTTAAAAGCCATGAGAGACAACACAGTGAATGTCAACTTATATTTTTTAAAACCCACTTCTAAAGCATTGGAGTTTAAAATATGAATACAGTTAAATTGATTATTTGAAACAGATGGCTTTTTTCTTTAAAGAAGAAACATTTTATAAACAAGAAGAATCTTGTGTACAATGACCATTTAAGAACTCATGGTATCCAATAACATCTTTTTAACACAATTTTAAAGTCAAATGATGTATTTATCGACATTTCAAAACTGCAGTAATATAATTTAAAAATTAATGACAGAGTCAAAAATATAAGGAAATCAGAAAAGAGAAATATTAGAAGTAATCGAACCACATGCTCTGTGAGCTTCATTTACACTGCCCTGTATACTGTGATGACCATATTAATTTAGTTTTGCACGACAAAATATGTGTGTGCCTTTGTACGTATCATCACTATAAATTTATCATCAAGTCAGCAGTCACTTTGTTCATAAGATATATTTTGATGAGCGAAAAGAAATTGGTTTAATTCTATTCTTTAATTCTAGAAAATGACCCTCTATTCTATGACTCTTTTCTCATTTCTCAGCATTGATATTAAATGAAAAAATGTTCCCCATGAAAATACGTAAATCGAAAGCTTTTTTTGGGCTATCTAACCCTGCTTTTCGTTTGGATCATGAGGAAATTTTTAAGGTGCCTTTAAGATGGTATACAATTCTCTTAATTTTTATGTAAATATAAAGAAACGCAATAAGTGAATGAACATTGAATTTAGAAACCTAGTACTTGGATTTGAGCCTTGACTCTACACTTAGTTGTTGTATGATCCTGAGCAAACCTCCAAAGTTCTTTGCTCCTGAGTTTTATCATCTTAAAAATGGAGTTAATCCTTCCCTACCACATTTGTGGGAAGATTAGATGAAATGCCTATGTGTAATAATATGCCCTTTGTAAAGTATGTATCACGTTTCACATACAAGAGATTTTTCTCTTATTGCCTGTGCTCAGACCTACAGCAAAGATGTGGGTGGATAAAAGGTCCATACCTTCTCTTTTGTCTCTGGTTTAACCAGGTTAGAGCAAAACAATGTGGAATTGCAGAAGAGAGATGATTAGACTGTTTAAGGGCTCTGAGTGCTAACATTAGGGACTGTCAATGCAGTGAGCTGTGTACCAGATTTCCCTGCCTGGGAACATCTGAGTTCCAGGCCCAGGGTGGAGAGGCCCTCCATGCATTCACAGTCTATTTGTCTTCTACCTATGAGCAGGGTCATTTACAGAGTACATTTCTGAATTCTACCTGAAAATATTAGGAATTTCAAACTGACCAATGTGGTTCCAGGAAAACCACCACCAATGGCATATGGCACAAATTGAAATGATCTGGCAAGAGAAAACATACTCAATATACTCTTTGCTCTCAACTTATTTAATAGTCCATACATATTTTTTTTTTAATTCCTGAGGCTGGGGGTGGTAGCTCACACCTGTATTCCTAAACAGAGCTTTGGGAGGCTGAGGTAGGAGGATCATTTGAGCCTGGGAGTTCAAGACCAGCTTGGGAAATTCAGTGAGACACTGTCTCTATGAAAAAAATTTAAAAGTTAGCTAGGTATGGTGGTGTCCACCTGTAGTCCTAGCTACTCAGGAAGCCGAGGCAGGAGGATCGCTTGAGTCCAGTAGTTTGAGGCTGCAGTAAGCCATGACTGTGCTACAACACTCAAGCCTGGGTGACAGAGTGAGACTATATCTAAATAAAATAAAATAAAATAAAGTAAATAAGACGGAGATTGTACCTGTATGTCCTTCTGAGCTATGTGCATACGCACACAATTCTGTGGGTGATATCTAGACCAGAGCTTCACACATCAAAGGCCTGGTTAGAAATAAAGAAATTAATTAGGACGACTTTACAATATGAAACCAGGAAAGGGGGATCTTGTATTTTAGAGGAAGCAAGTGTATCATCATCTCATTGTAAGTATTATCTTGCTTGTGTGGGGAGAACAAGACAGGAGGATACAAAAGAAAGAAACTGACAGTAGTGAAGATGGCTGCCAGGAACTGCCCAAGGGAGATGCTGAAGTTTGTTTCACCAAGTTCTGCCAGTTGGTATCCAGTTTGGCCCCTGTAATAGTCCTGCCTTCCCAGGTTCCAGGTTCCCCTATGGTTAGTCTGTTTGTTTTCTCAAGCCAAATTTCCTAAAACAAGTTCATGCTTGTGTACTGTAAGGAGAATATCATTGAAAAATATTTCCAAAACAAGGCTTTTAGGTTCCTAAACGGGGTTAAAATAACAGTTAAGATGAGACAGTTTGGGGAAGAAAGGTGCAGCATTTTCAATAGGGCCTTTGATAATGTGAGGCTTTCCCAATATGATATGGCTTTAGAAAGTTAACTTCCTATGTAAGATTATATGTCTCTGTGAAACAAATAAAACTGTGGATGGAATGCAATTATGGATGGGAAATGTATGGGCACTACTGGGCAGCTATGGGGATAGAACGTTTTGTCTCTGCTTCAACCCTAATAACTCTCATGCTTCTCCACTCTCTTTCCTGTTTGCGTGACTAAAATGCCCTGAATTCAGTTAAGGGTAATTGAGTTAAATCAGTTTCCCATTGAAATAATATTAAAGTAATGATATATGGTAGAAAAAAAAATAGAACTGCTTTGTAAACCTCCGCTTTAATCCTGAGAAACAGTCTGATGAAATTTATTCCTTTCTGCCCTCCCTCTGTGTTTGAAAAATGAAGCAATGTTTTGCAGAGCAATGCATTCCTTTACTTTTTCCTTATGCTGATATCTATCTTCTTCATGTTGGCAAAAGATCATTGAATTCCGTTTCCGAACATCTGAAGTCGTACTCTTGCTGTAGTGACTGCCAGGTCCTGCCACAGAGTCAAGGGAGCTGGAAGGAGCCCTGAGAAGCAGCCTGCTGAGTAAATGGCTAATTAATGTAATGCACTTTAAAAAGTATTCCTAATTGAAAGCTATATTGGAGAGCAAGATGAAGTCATTCACAGAATTTTGGCTCCGTTTCTCTCAGCATGCATGGCTACTTGAAAACAGTCTTTAATCATTAATGGCCTGTAATGTAAATGTTGAATTTCACTATGAGACTTTTCTTTCTTTATTATATTGAAAAATCAGCTGCTTCTGAAGCTAGGAAGAATAACCTTTACTTGTTTGATGTCTTCTTGTTTCTAAAATGAACTCATTGAAACTGGTATTTGGAGCATAAAGTGAAGTCCTACTCAGGGGTGCCTGGTGTGACTAACCATGCTGTGAATTGTACAACTCCAGGAAGTGTTATTTACCCAGGCAACAACAGGGCTAGGTCTCCAGAAGTTATGTAATTCAGTAGTCCTGGTCAGAGCGTTATTATAATAGTACATTTATGGCTCATTCTTCATATAATATCTTCGTAACTGTACATCAGATTTTTCCTCCCTGGTGCATTTGGAAGCATTGAGGTCCAGGCTTGGAACATACCTATTTTTTTTTAAAAAAAAGAAGTAAGCAAAAACAAGGGATCTTTCTTCACTAGTGTGAACGTTTGGGTCTTCTTCTAGATGACAAATATGCCAAATTCTTTGAGGCATTGTAGGAATGATCAGACTTGGAAAATTAAGTACAACCGTTACATATCTTAAGTGCTACTTTTGTAGGATGCCTGTAAAGATTTTGAAACTGCATTGAAAGAATAATATGCTTTGCATAAATTTTGAGGATTTTTTTTTTTTACTGGTGAAATTTTGAATATTTTTCTTTCTAGAGAGGATTATGAATTCAAAAAGGCAAACAGTTATAGAACTTTGTAAGCAAATGGTGATTATTGTTTTGTAAGAGTTTATTTGCATAATATTACAAGGATGTTTATGTTTTACACTGTAAAATAATCAAAGCCTATTTCTCAGGAATTCAGTAGGAAATGTATATAGTAAGGTTTTGGTTGTTGACTGTGATGTTTATTTTGCAAATTCATTTTTAAATGACTTAAATTCACAACTGCCATTATGAAAAAGCAAGTAGCAAAATAAAGACTGAAATTGCCCCTAAAGACTAATATAGTATATATATTATATACATACATATATATAATAAATATATATTATAATATAATACATACATTATATAGTATGTTAATATAAATTATTTATATGTAAGATATAATTTATAAATACACACATTATATATATGTATGTGTGAGTGTATACACACAGAGAGAGGATATATATAGACCTTAAGCCCACAGGTCTACATTAAATCTTTTCCTCTATGCTTCTCTAGCACCCTGTCTATCCTCTGTTAATTATATTTTCTTGTAATTATTTATTCCGTTGTTTGTATTCTTTACAAGACTGATTCAATGAGTGAAGGAGTTAATAATAAACATCTTCCGTGATATTCCCTGGATTAAATCTTGGCTGTATTATTTATAAGCTCTATGACCTTGAACAAGTTATTTATAAGCTCTATGACCTTGAACAAGAAACTGGGTCTCAGTTTCTTGATCTGTAAGTTGAGGGAGGTTAACAGCAGTAACTACATCATAACTTTATAATGAGAATTCAATGAGTTTTTAAATGTAAAACACAGAGAACAATTGGCTTATATTAAGTGCTTAATACATATTAACACTGTACATTCCTAGTACACTATGATACATTATGTTTTTATGACAGAACTCAATAAGCTTTTGTTGAATAAATCATACTTTCTGTTATAAAGTGAATGCTTAGGTCTGGGTAGCATTAGAAAAGATATGTTAAGAAACAAACAAGAAAACACATCATTGCTGCCCTCAAGGAAATTAGACTATCACTGGGGAAGAAGAATTTTTAGTCATAAATCATTTTTCAAAAAGATAAGGCAAAAGGCAACCAATTGGCTATACATTGGTAAACAGAGCAATTTTCCTCTAACAGAGCAATTCTGTCAGAAATTTAGAGAGAAGCTGGTCTGCTCTGCAGGAGCGTCATTGGGAAAGGTAGGACTTGAACTACACCTAGGAGTATAGTTGAGACCTGACTAAATACAGACACATGAAAGGTTCCTGCTGTACAGAAGCCCAGATGGAGAACATTATATGTTCAGTCAGTGTCAATCCATCTTTGGATAAATTGGTCCTTACTGCAGCTTATCAATTGTCACTTTGATAAATCAGACTTAAAAATCAGCTTTTCCCCCACCTTGGAAATTTAGTGAAGGCTTTGAATTACTAACTAGTATATTTCATCTCCAATGTAAGAGATGTATCGTTAGAGGGAAGGTAAGGAAAAGGAAGGGAGCAAACACATATGGGGGTTGATTAAAGCCTCTTGTTTGTTTCCTTTTCTTCTTGCTCTCCTAAGAAAAGAGATCAATGGTAAACAATTTTCTATAACTCTGCCAGACAGTAACCTTTTCAAAAAGTTAGCAATTACTTTTGTGGTTTTTCTTTGTACATTCATCTTTATACTGAATAGAAACACAGAACCATCGATGTCCTTTTATTTATTATACTCATCTCTAGCTTTCAAAATACTGATGTTTATAATAATTCTCAGCTCACCTACTTTATATAGTAGTTACAAAAAATATTTCTTCAGCCCAGAGTCTAGTGAAATTTGTCTCTGTTTTTTTTTTTTTCTTTTTTGTCAAAATACCTACCTAACATCACTTAAAATGAAATAGGTTGGTAGTTTCAATGTCACCTAAATAGGCAGTCTAGGCAAGTTTTTTGGAAAATGTCTATATCCCAGTCAGTTTTAATGAACCAGCAAAAATTAACTGTCAAACATGTTAAGAGTAGAAACAATAGCACACTGAGCAAGCCAACCAACCAAGCAACCAAACAAACAAACAAACAAAAAATTATGCACAGATCTAGAACTGAGAGAGAGCCTGATTTGCTTTAAAACTTGAAAAAAAGGCCAATGGGGCTAAAGTGCAGAGTGCAAAAGGTAGAGAGAAAGGAAGGAGGGAGGGGAAGTTGGTAGCATAGGATCACAAAGGATCCTGTAGGAGGTGCCAAGACATTATTGTTTCATTATACCTGCAACAAGATGCCACCAAAAGGTTTTAGGCAAGGCTTAATTTAAATTTTTAAAACATTGTGCTGGCTGCTATGTGCACAATTAGTTTAAGAAAAGTAAAATTGAAAATGGCAAGATCAATTAGAAAGCAGTTTTATTAGGGAAGAACTGATTATGATTTGGATTACCATGATTTCAATCAAACTGGAGATAAGCAGAGGGATTTAAGGTAGATTTGACATCTATAAGCAACACTGCTGGATTAAATATTAGCGGGCGTGGAGTAGAGGAATCTGGATGAGTTTCAGTTTTATGGCTTAAGCAGTTCAGCTAATTGTGGTGGCATCTGCTGGTCTGGCAAAGCCTATGAAAGGCAAAAATTTCAGAGTACAGTAAAATACAGTCAAGAATAGAGTCAAGAGTTTTTCTTAGGGCATAGTATATTTGTGATATCTGAATGAAATTTCAATAGTCTATGATAAGAAGACATTTGAATATATGAGCTTACTGCTAAGATACGAAGTTTGATATAAAAATGTAAATTTGAGAAATGTGAGCATAAAGGTTATATTTAATGCCACTGGAATACAGGAGAACATTTTACGGACACAGCAGAGTTACAGAGTAAAACTTCGAATCAAGCTCTGGTAACTTGAACACCTAGCACAGGCACAGGTGGGAGGAAGCTAAGATAGTGCTCATTCTGGAAGCAAAGATAAGTAAATGTATAAAGAAGGGAAAAAAGCTCAAAGAGACAGGAATAAAAACATATTATTTAGAGTCTGTAACATGCATTGTCAGGCAGCTTGGAGCAGAGTTGTTTTGATCAAGTAATGGAGACAAAGCTAAATAGAAGTTGATTTAAAGGGTATTAGAGAAAAGGAAGTAAAGAGAGTGTCAGTAGATTTAGGGAAGAAATGAAATAGATGTATTGGGCAATAGCTGTCATTTCATGTTCCGCCTAACATTCTTTGTTACTGTTTGTTAATTTTTAGTTACTACAACTAATGCAGGAAATTGGTTGGATATCTCTGCTTTCCCACATGCTGACACTTAACTCTTTTTTAAAAATAACAAACTTCTTTATATTTAATAGTGTTGTCTTAGAAAAGAATGATACAAACCTAACTTGCACGTGCAAATTAGTAATCCTGACAACTCATCTAAAAATCAGACTTTAATTGACTAAACTAAATGAACTCTAAACATTAATTTCAAGTGTAGGGCCTAAAATATTTGAGGTGGAGCACAGATTTAACCTGCCCAGAATCCTGATTTCAGTTCTGCTCCTTTTTCTATCTGATACTCTGTCTGGACTGCTCTGCAGGAGTGCTATTGGAAAGGTAGGACTTGAATTACGCCTAAGAGTATAGTTGAGACCTGACTAAATACAGACACACGAAAGGCTCCCTCCGTACAGAGCCCAGATGGCTCTGGTACACCTTGAAAAGTTGCCTCCTTTCCTCCTGGTTACCTGTTGATACACTAGAGGAGTGTATTTAGGTGACCATGCAATGCCAGGAAAGGAAATGGAATTTCATGCATGATTTGTTAGTTAACTATTCACAGTCTTATGTGCCTCTTAAAGGGACCATAATTAAATTCTTAACTCAGAATCCCTGTCATTTGCACATTGTGAAAGCCATTTAAAATCTATTTTGATCAATCTCTAATTTATCATTTGCTTTACACACACACACATGCGCACACACACACACGAACTGCTTCTTCGAAGTAACCTGTAAAAGATTAAAAGCTGTTAACAAGTTTTAAATTTACTATTATTCAGGGTCACAATTCACTGTTTAATCACTAAAAGGGAACAGCTACATTTCATAATAAAATACAGCATTTTTAGGTATTCTGCTAAATTACCTACTAAGAGAAATTTCCATCTGTACCAGGACTAACTGCCCATACTAAAGGAGAACACAGGGGCTTAGAATTTATCTGCATTACATTCTAATTCTTCAAGCTGTGTCTATATGTTAAAGAGGTGTTTTGGTTTTAATCTATCTAAAGGTGTCAAGCTGATATTCTCATTAATTCAGAGATGTTGGGCCTCTTCATTGCTAGGTCAATGAAACGTTCAGTGGGTGGCACTGTGCTGAGGGTCTCACAGTGAGACCAGGAGCTCTAAGTATAAAACCAGCTTCGTACATAAGGTAGCAATCATTAAAGTCAATCTGAATTTCAGTGGAGGTTTTCAGCACCATGCCAAAGATTTTAGCTGATTGCCAGTTGCACACTTCTTGTTTCATCATCTGTACTATTTGTGTTATCTTTATTCTTTCTCTACTATGTTCCTTACTTCAACCTACAAATAAAAAACTATTATGTGACTTTGGATATCAACCTCAACTAAGAAAACAATGACCTAAACAAGTTTTTGTTTTGCGAGTCTTTCTCGCACTGTCGCTCAGGCTGGAGTGCAGTGGCGCCATCTCGGCTGACTGCAAGCTCCGCCTCCCGGGTTCACGCCATTCTCCTGCCTCAGTCTCCCGAGTAGCTGGGACTACAGGTGCCCACCACCACACCCGTCTAATTTTTTTGTGTGTATTTTTAGTACAGACGGGGTTTCACTGTGTTAGTCAGGATGGTCTCGTTCTCCTGACCTCGTGATCAGCCTGCCTCGGCCTCCCAAAGTGGTGGGATTACAAGCGTGAGCAACCGCACCCGACCCACAAGTTTTTAAATTACTTTAACCTAGCTAATGTCCTAAAAGTCATTTTTCTAGGTTACTTCTATCTGGAAGGTAACACTTGTTTGTATTCTATTTGATATTCCTTTGCTTACAAATTTTAGTAAGAATCATTCTATGTATGCATAAGCAGTAATGAAAGTGAAATATTTGTTACATTTGTTTGCTTGACTGAGGACCAAATTTTAATAGTTCTACCCTAATGTTCTTCGAGTCTTTGATATATTGATCAGAGTTCATCTTCATAACTACAATACTAGTTTTACAATCTGTAAAATAACAGATAAGTCAGGAAATCACTGTGTAAGATGTGAAATACAGAGTCATTCATTCTGGAGGCTGGTATGTTCACAAGATTAGTAGATTAGTACAAAGAGACGTCTCCACTTTGTGCCAAGGGCGAAGTATTTAATGTTCCACATTAAAGTTGCTGTTCCAGTGTTGGGGTAGTTGGATGTGTTAGAGATTATAGGAGAAGGAAATGGCATCTTTCACTCTAAAGTCAACCACTGAAATATGAAGCAAATTGAGAGTAACTAGAATTAAATACCATTAAATAATGGAATATGAATTTTTAGTAGAACATCATGAATAGTACAATTTTCACTTGTTCATATTTTGGTTTGTTTGTTGCTTATTATTTTTTGCTAATATATTCATATCACTTCTCTCATCAAAGTCAAGACGCATTTGAGAGTGAAAATCAGTGATTAAAAAACAACATAATGTAACATTTGAAATATATACAGGTATATTTGTATATTTTTACAATTGTAGCTTCTATTTCAACTGGAAAATATCCTAATTAATTAGGATGTAGTTAAAAAAAAACAATGAACACCATACCAGCGATGTTTCATACTCATTGGTTTCTTCGGGAAGAACATTGTTTTGCTTTAAGACACTGTGCTATGCAAAGTCATACGTTTATATTATACAAGTAATTAACTGCAAAAAAGCAAATAATTATACCTTCATTGTTGAACATTTTGTACAACTTATAATGGGATTCTTAGCAATATCAGATGTTCAATATTTATTAGGATGGCTGGTAAACAAACTTAATATTCCTGTCATAATTTTCTTCAGATCTCATTATCTTGGACATGGTTTATTTTCATCACTCCATTCCAAAATACTTGTAACCAGCCAGTAGGTAGTGTATTTGCTATCACACTTGCCCTGTGTCAAATACTATTGGAGAAGCTGCATATATTTTTGGTATCTGAGCAAGTCAAAGTTAAATTGAAGAAGATACATTTATTTTGGATTTCGTTGAATATATTTTGCACTTACAGTACCATATTCTTTACAGAAAATTATATTACAAATTACTGTCATATGGATAAGTGGTCAAAGACTATATTGCCAAAAAGTGTAACTTAAAATATAATTAAGTTAGTGCTACTCATTCCAATGTGGAAATGTTTCCAGGAACACCCTACTCCGTACCTAACATCATAACGTGACGGTGTCAGCCCAAAGGTCTTCTCACAATGTAAATATGTCCTAAAACATCAAGCGCTCAAAGTGTGAGGATAGGAAGAAGAAACAAGTATTTAAAAGCCTGAGCAAGAAGCAGTTCTATGTAATATTATCTCAATCATTAAACATGTAAAATAATAAAGGAATACTTTTATTTTCATTGACACTTCATCAAAACAGAATGTTCTCTTGCAAAGTGTAATCCATAATGCAGTGTTTACTATCACAAACATATCATTCATAAGCTTTTGATAAGAATTAAGTGAAATATAATTTGTGAAAATTTCAAGAAAAAGTATGTACCAGTATTTAAAAAAAATCCAGACACCTGTGCTTTATATACCTCAACTATCAATAATAATAAAGCAACTAATTTCACTCAACTATAGTAAAAGATGGTTTAATGATCTTTCCATTATCTACAGATGGTATTTCACAATTTCTGCCATATAAACAAGAAATTTAAAAGTAATACATTTTTAAAAACTAGGAAAAAAGTATTTTATGAATATGTTAGGTAGTTAAATAATATTTTTTCCCTGGATGGCATGATATTCTTATGTTCGTCAACTATTCTTAAATAGAAATTTGTTGTGATTTCTTTTTCTCTTTAAACATGTATTTATTTTTATGTTTTATTTTGTGCTTATGTTTGTCTTTTCCTTTAAGAGGGTCCCCTGGTTTCACCAGTTCTTAAACAATTCTGGAAGAGCTGAACACTGCTTAAGATATTTATATTAGTTCGTTCTCACACTGCTTTAAAGAAATACCTGAGACTGCGTAATTTATAAAGAAAAGAGGTTTAATCGGTTCATAGTTCTGCAGGCTGTACAGGAAGCATGCTGGCATCAGCTTCTGGGAAGGCCTTAGGGAACTTGCAATCAGGAAGGAAGACAAAGGAGCCTCAATGCCCATGGCTGGAGCAGGAGAGAGAAGGGGGAGGTGCCATACACTTTAAAACAACCAGATTTTGTCAGAACTCTTATCAGGAGAACAGCACCAAAGGGGGAAATCTGCCCTACAATCTAATCACCCCTTCCTGTTCCCCACCTCCAACATTGAGGATTACAATTCAACATGAGATTTGGGTGGGGACACAAATCCAAATCATATCAATATTCTGGGGAGCAATGTAACAATGTTTAGCCATATTAAGTTTAGGTCTTAGCCAAAGTTTTGGTCTATGACTTGGTAATTCTGATCTTAGGTGTCTCTATTCCCCAATAATTCACATAGCCTTTGACTTCCCTACTGTAGTAGTAAGTTGAAAAGTGTCCATAATTGAGAAAATAGATGGAAAAGATATGGTAGTTTGGTATCTCATTGTACTACTTTGTGAATAGAAGTAATAAACTAGATCTTAAAAACAGCTTTCAGTGGATAAATACAATTTAATTCTCTAAATTGAAAGCAATCATATGCACTTTGCCAAAACCCTCATGCAAAAAAATCATAGACAGTGTCTACAGTAGGAATGATGAATGGAAACAAATGAAGGTATAAAACACAACAGATGTGAGAATTTTCCATGAACTGAAAACCAGCATTTTTCCCGAACCTGAGAACGATGGACTCACACTTGTTCATTTAATGTCAGAAAGAAAAAGAGAAAAACAGATTGATTAGTTATCATGAGAATAATTATTTATAGGTTGCGTATACACACTATGTAGTGTAGTGCTAGGTATACTGTAGAGATAATTATTCTTGGCTCTTGTTATATACAAAATTAAATAATCTGTGATAGATAATGATGGCATATATTCAAAACAGACTATAAAAATATATGCAACTAAAGGAATGCATGTATAGTCCAGCTTCCTCCTCCTTTGCTTTAAGTTCTCATAGTCCCCAGGACTAACTCTTAATTTTTTTCCTTGCCATTGTTTTCCCTCAATTTTTGTATTACTGTATTCCTACCACAAAATTCACTAACACTGGTAGTTTAAATTCCAGAACTCTGGGAACAAATGCTTACTAGATAATTCTATCAACACAAACTCAACAAATGCACAGCCGAACTTAGTATGTTTTGTGCAAAATGTCCTCCTCAGCCTAGATATTGAGATTAACATTATTTGCTAAAAAATTGAAAAACTACTTGAGTCCTCCATCAATCGAAATTCAAATCCCATTTATTCCATATCTTAGCACCTCTCATCTATTTCCATCTTCATCTTTTGATAGGACTCTTGCATTGGTTTCTTATGTTTTTCCTTTGTCTCCATCAATTGTATTCTCTATAGTGATATTCATCACTACAAAAATTTTAAAAAATCCATCCTTTTAAAAATAAAAATCTGAACAAAAAGTACATTTAACTTCATTATTTGGTTCTAAACTTTATTTGCAACGTCATCAACATCACCATATAATCACATTTAAAAAAAATAATATGCATTTCAGGAGGCTGAGGTGGGAGGATTGCTAAAGCCCAGGAGTTCAAGGCCAGCATGGGCAACATAGCAAAACCCTTTCTCTATGAAAAACAACAAGCCAGGGGCAGTGGTTTACGTCTGTAATGGCAGCATGTTAGGACGCCGAAGCGAGCACATCGCTTGAAGTCAGGAGTTCGAGACCAGCCTGGCCAACATGGTGAATCCCCATCTCTACTAAAAATACAAAAATTAGCAGGGCATGGTGACACATGCCTGTAGTCCCAGCTACTTGGGAAGCTGAAGCAGGAGAATCATTTGAGCCTGGGAGGCAAGGTTGCAGTGAGCCAATATTGATCCATTGCACTTCAGCCTGGGCAACAGAACATTACTCCATTAAAGAAAAGAAAAGAAAAGAAAAGAAAAGAAAAGAAAAGAAAAGAAAAGAAAAGAGGAAAAACAACAAAAACAGTCCATTTGGAATTAGTGTTCATAATTCTGCCATTTTTTTAACTCCAAAATTTATCTACACATGCTATCTTCTTTATCTTCTGCCTGCTCAGGCTTCTAGATCAAAGGTCTCTTGCTCCTCACTCAATTGTTCTTTTCTTTTATTTTTTTTTATTTTATTTATTTATTTATTATTATTTTTTTTGAGACAGAGTCTCCCTCTGTCGCCCAGGCTGGAGTGCAGTGGCTGGATCTCAGCTCACTGCAAGCTCCACCTCCCGGGTTTACGCCATTCTCCTGCCTCAGCCTCCCGAGTAGCTGGGACTACAGGCACCCGCCACCTCGCCTGGCTAGTTTTTTGTATTTTTTAGTAAAGACGGGGTTTCACTGGGTTAGCCAGGATGGTCTCGATCTCCTGACCTCGTGATCCGCCCGTCTCGGCCTCCCAAAGCGCTGGGATTACAGACTTGAGCCACCGCGCCCGGCCTGATCTCATTTCTTAAGCAAAATTCTTCTTTGCCCTAGTATATTCTATTTTGTCCATAACACTCTCATATTATTTGCATTGGTTATATTTATTTATCTGTTATTCCTGCTATTGGAGTATAAGTCCCTTGAAAGCATAAACTGTGTCTTATATGTATTTTTTATCTTAGTATAGCGGTGCAAAATTGGTACTCAATAAATACATGGTATGCACATTGATGAACCATGAACAGATGAAACAACCTAAAATTCTTTCTATAGCAGAATTGATAAATTGCTGTGATTTCATACAAAGAATATTTTATTTTATTCAGCAATAAAAATAAATTAATCACAGAAATACGATTTTAAGCAAAAATGCCAGACATATAAAGAAAAAAATTATAATTTTATCTATACTGTTAGGATAAAAAAACTCCCTCTGCCCTCTTACGTTCAATGATGGGAAACTGCAAATTAAACAGACCAAAGATAGATTTTAAAGATTTTTAAAAAAATATTTATTCATATTCCTATGGAGTTACCAAAGAAATAGCTAGCTGGGTAAATGGCTAAAGTTAGAGGTTTATATACCTAATTTGGTAGAGAAAGGGAGAAGGAGAAAAGGTTTCTATGGGAATAATAAATAGGTTTCTTTAGCAAAGATAAATAGATTGTTAGAACAAACTGGAAATAAAAAACTTTGTTTATGCAGATGTCAGTGGTCTTTCTCTCATCTTCATGGCCATGAAACTATCCCAGAGAGGAAATTTATGATAGCTTGATTTCACAGTATTGCCCCTTTAAATCAGATAAGAAAAGCTCTAAGAAGGACGATTTTGGCATTTGTTGAAGTTTTGAACGTATTTAGCTTAAAATAAACTTTGTACTAACTCTGGGGTTCCGAAATAGCTCTCCACAACATGAAGTTAAAGAAACGACGAGAAAACAGGTAAATGTGTAATGTTAGCAGTTAGGATATGGGTTACTTTTTTGAGGAGATGGAAGTGATTGAGAGGGCCTAAGAGAGGACTTTTGTAATATTGGTGGTATTCTATTTCTTGCTCTGGGGAGCAGTTGTTTACTTAGATGTATTCAGGTCGAGGGAATTTGTGGAGTGATATGTGCATGGCTTCTGTAATTTTCTGTCTGCATATTTTCCCCCAAAAAGGTTATTAAAGAAGAATGAAAGAATAAATGAATAAATTCAATTTGATGTTTAATCAAAATTGAGTTCAATATGTCGAATAGTAGGTAGCAGAGAAATCGTGGAAGTGTGTAATCAGGACCAATGTGACTATCTTTATAATTAATCAAGTAAAGATTATGAATGGCTGATTTCTGAAATTGCTTAACTGGAGGAGAAATATTGACCTCCTACCTCTGAGATATATTGAGGCTCAGACTTATACAAGTAATGATCTACTTAGCTCTGGACTTGGATGCCACAAAGGACCTCAAAACTATTTCCCAAACTGAACCCATCATCTCTTCTTCCTACTGGCCAGGCCAGTGGCATCACTTGTGTTTTCTGATTTAGTAAACATCATCATCAATCTTTCAGTTTCTCAAGTCAGGACACTGGAAGGTAAAATAGAGTCATCCAAGCAATCAATACATTCTGCTTATCATGCTTTGCATATATTTCTTAGGTATGCCTATTTCTTCCCATCTTCACCGTCCTGTTCATGTCAGGGCCATCACCTCCTTTGCCTGCATTGCTATAGCATCCATAGCTATAGCTAGATTGTTTTACTAGCTCTGGTATTATCTTTACTGTCATTTATTTTCTATAATGCAGACAGAATGATCTTTCTAACTACCTTCAGAGAACTGAACAAAGGTGTATTTTAAGAATGCATTGCCCTGAGGTGAGTTTTGTGAGAATAAAACAAATAGCTTCTTTAAAAAAAATGGAAAGTATAGACATCTCATTTCTTACATGTCACAAAGTTAGGATGGCAGTCTGTTTATATACATAAACAGTCTCTCTATTTAGAGTTAGCATTCAGGAAAAGAAATTGTTTCCACAGTAATACATATTAACACATAAATTCAAATTCAATAATAAAGCCACACATTTTCAGATGGAGTAATTCCATTTGGCTGCTCTGTGTAACAAAAACTAAAAATTTCCATACAATGTTCACAAATTAAATGCAGTAAATTGTACCTCCAAGATTTTGATGAAAATACATTTGAAGCATAGATATAATACACAACACCCCAGAAATTTTATCCTAGCGATGACTTAAATATAAAATTTAAGTGTCAAAATGAAAAACTATGAGGGCTATATCATTTTTGAAAATTCTTTTAGGTGGTGCATGAGCAAAAATGTTTGACAACTAATAGATTCAATTGACAATAAAAAAAATCACCTAATGAGAAAAGGTTTCACTATGAAAATTATGAGTAATATGACGATTGTCTTAAACTCTTAAGGAAGGAAGACATACCTTTTAATTCCCTCAAGGTAGTAAATGTTTTACATAACAGGTATATATGAGGTTTTGACCTTCTGACATTTCAATGTACTACACAACACTTAGAAAAGAAATTCCAGTGATTATGACTTTCCTATGAAAAATAAAACTTTTAATTTACTCTATAAGAAAAATCCACGTTTATAGCGATGTCTATTGAAATTTTCTCTCAATTTATGCAAGGCAAATTCTCTCTCACAGCACGATAATGAAATTTCATCTGAGCAATAAATAAAAGCTTCAGCTCCAAGAATATAATATACCTGTATTGGTATAAAGAGTATTTGTAGGTAGTATTGAAATGTTTCTGCTGGGCTGGAAACTAAATAATGCAGAATACAACTAAAAAAGTAATGAGTAAAATGTGATAACATTTTGATGTCTTAAACTGAAGATTTTTCAATGATTATTATTTTTAACATAAATTTTGATAGCAGTGGCAATCTTGTCCACTGTCCACAAATAAAGTGTGTTTAACTCTTTATTATTAATCATTTATTCAATTATTTCAGAGAGATTAAGATATCTTAATTACATGTTTTCTTAAACCTATGTTTACACAAATGTATAACATTTACACAAATGTAAATATAAATATTTATGTTCCAATTCAGAGTTTTAAACTTTTGCTAAAATATTATTAGAGAAAATGCTATACAACTTTTTATTCCTGATAAGTTTATTTAAAAATTTATTATGAACAATTGTTAATCAGTTAATTTCTACTTTCAGGCTTACAATTTTTACAGTTACATTTTTATAATTTTTATTTTCGGGCTCATTTTTTACATCAAGTCTGAATGTAAAATCTTAAAATATCAAATAATTAATTTCCATGACAATATGTTTAACATCTCTTGACAACTATAAGCCAAAAATATTATTTAGTAAACACTCAGAAGCAAAAATGGCATTCCAAAATTTTTACAAACGTAACTCTTTTTCTATTATTCCCCCACCAAAAAATTTGGCAAACAGGCTTACTAAAACAAAAAACTTTGCTATTAGTCTTGATGCCCAACAGAAAATGTACTCACAGTCCTGCACAAAAAGTTATCTCATTAAGATTCATCAAAATCAAGCTGTACAAAGAAGAGATTCTGCATCTCTAAAATAGCAAAATCAAAAAAATAAAATCTTAAAATAGAAGCCGTCTTAGTCATATATTCTTATGGGTTATATCAGGATGAAATAAATCTGTGCATTGCTTAAACAGAGTAGGCTACCAGTGGAGTTTGGAAATGATATGTCAAATGGTAGGTGGAGCAGATTTCCAGGAATAGAGAAAGAGAGAGAGAGAAAAAAAAAAACAAAACTACAAACATAAAACCAAAAACAAAAACTGATGTACTCTTTATGTCTTATAAAATTCACAAGGTGAGCCACAGATGAGAACAGATGATGCCTACTAACAAACAACTAAGATAGTCAACCCAATAATCTATTGTTTCCCTCTGAGAATGAGTGTCTCCATGAGCATAACAGAAAATCACAGACCAATGGGAAAGACAATAGAAAGCACAGGGTCAGAAAAGCCTATATAGATTAATTCTACATATCGACAAATACAATAGACTTGGTATAGAAATTCTTTAATTTTTATTCTTCAATTTTGATAGTTAGCTTTCAACGTCAATACTGAACATTGAATTTCACCTGAATTATATACACCTGGTATTAAGAATTTCTGGTAGTTTATTGGGAATGACATTGAATTTATAAGTTTCTTTGGGCAATATGGCCATTTTAACAATATCGATTCTTCCTATCTATGAGCATGGAATGTTTTTCCATTTGTTTGTGTCATTTCTGATTTCTTTGAGCAGTGGTTTGTGGTTCTCCTTGTACAGATCTTTCACCTTCCATGTTAGCTATATTCCTAGGAATTTTATTCTTTTTGTGACAATTGTGAATGGGAGTTCATTGTGGTTTGGCTTTTGGCTTGACTGTTGTTGAAGTACAGAAATACTAATGATTTTTGCACATTGATTTTGTATCCTGAGACTTTGCTGAAGTTGCTTATTAGCTTAAGAAGCTTTTGGGCTGAGACAATGGGGTTTTCTAGATATAGGATCATGTCATCTGCAAACAGGGAGAGTCTGATTTCCTATTTGAATGCCCTTTATTTCTTTCTCTTTCCAGATTACCCTGGCCAGAACTTCCAATACTATGTTGAATAGGAGTGGTGAGATAGGGCATCCTTGTCCTGTATTGGTTTCCAAGGGGAATGTTTCCAACTTTTGCCCATTCAGTATGATATTGGTTGTGGGTCTGTCATGTACGGCTCTTATTATTTTGAGATATGTTCCTTCAATATCTAGTTTATCGAGAGTTTTTAACATGAAAGAATGTTGAATTTTATTGAAGTCCTTTATTGCATCTATTGAGATAATCACGTGGCTTTTCTCTTTAGTTCTGTTATAGGATAATTACATTTATTGATTTGCATATGTTGAACCAGTCTTACATCCCAGGAATGAAGCCAACTTGATCATGGTGGATAAGGTTTTTGATATGCTTCTGGATTTGGCTTTCTAATATTTTATTGAGGATATTTGTACCAACGTTCATCAGGGATATTGGTCTGAAGTTGTCTGTCTTTCTTTCCCTCCCTTCCTTCCTTCCTTCCTCCCTCCCTCCCTCTTTCTTTCTCTTTCTTTCTTTCTTTCTTTCTTTCTTTCTTTCTTTCTTTCTTTCTTTCTTTCTTTCTTTCTTTCTTTCTTTCTTTCTTTCTTTCTTTCTTTCTTTTCTTTTCTTTTCTTTTCTTTTCTTTTTGTATCTCTGCTGCCAGGTCTTGGTACAAAACTGGAGAAAACTATTTTAAAATTCATATGGAACAAAAAAAGAGCCTGAATAGACAAGACAATCCTAAGCAAAAAGAACAAAGCTGGAAGTATCACACTACCTGACTTCAAAGTATACTGTAGGGCTACAATAACCAAAATAGCATGGTACTGTTACAAGAACAGACACATAGACCAATGGAACAAAATAGAGAACCCATAAATAAGACCATACACCTACAGTTATTTGATCTTTGATAAATCTGACAAAAACAAGCAATGGGGAAAGGATTCTCTATTCAATAAGTGCTGCTGGGATAACTCGCTAACTATATGCGGAAAACTAAAACTGGAACTCTTCCTTGCACCATATACAAAAATAAACTCAAGATGGATTATAGACTTAAATCTAAAAACCAAAACTGTAAAAACCAAACCTATAAAATCCCTAGAAGAAAACCTGGGCAATACCATTTAAGACATAGGCACAGTCAAAGATTTCATGATGAAGATGCCAAAAGTAATTTCAACAAAAGTAAAAACCAACACATGGAATCTAATTAAACTAAAGAGCTTCTGCAGAGCAAAAGAAACTATCAACAGAGTAAACAGAAAACCTACAAAATGGGAGAAAATTTTTGCAAACTATGCATCTGACAAAGGTTTGATGCCCAGCATCTATAAGGAACTTAAAGGAATTTATAAGAAAAAAATACCCATTAAAAAGTAGGCAAAGGACATGAACAGACACTTCTCAAAAGAAAATATACATGCAGTCAACAACTGTATGAAGAAAAGCTCAATATCATTGATCATTAGGGAAATGCAAATCAAAACCACAAGGAGATATAATCTCACGCCAGTCAGAATAGCTATTATTAAAAAATCAAAAAATAAAAGAAGCTGGTGAGGTGGTGGAAAAAAAGAAATTCTTATAGACTGTTGGTGGGAGTGTAAATTAGTTCAACCATTGTGGAAAACAGTATGGCAATTCCTCAAGACCTAAAGACAGAAACACCATTCTACCCATTACTACCCATTACAGCAATCCCATTACTGGGTATATATGCAAAGAAATATAAATAGTTTTGTTATAAAGACATATACATGTGTATATTCATTGAGCACTATTCACAATAGCAAAGACAGTGAATCAACCTAAATGCCCATCAATGAGAGACTGCATAAAGAAAATGTGGCACATATACATCATGAAATACTATGCAGCCATAAAAAAGAATGAGATCATGTCCGTTGCAGGGACATGGATGAAGCTGGAGGCCATTATGCTTAGCAAACTAATGCAGGAACAGAAAACTAAATACAGCATATTCTCATTTATAAGTGTGAGTTAAATGCTGAGAACACATGGACACATAAGCGGCCTATTGGAGGGTGAAAAATGGGAGGAGGGAGAGGACTAGGAAAACTAACCATGCATATTAGGCTTAATACCTGGGTGATGAAATAATCTGTACAACAAACTCTGGTGACACACGTTTGCCTGTGTAACACACCTGCACATCCTGCACTTGTACCCTTAAACTTAAAATAAAAGCTTTTTTTTTAAAAAAAAAATCTGCCTTATATTCAGATTTTCCTAAATATAAGGAAATTATTCAGGAAGGATATGCCCACCTTCTTGTATCCTATGAGTCTATCTGAGGAAATTTAAGAAAATACTGTGTTGAAACTACTAATAGAGTGAGTCCTAGTACTTGTGGTCAATATTATGAGGACAATCTGTATTATTTCCATATGGAATTAATAATTAGAGGATCTTAGTTCACCAGCAACTTAGGTATCAAGATCCAACATATATGATAGCCAGTTTAAGAAGAATTTACCAATAGTAATGAGGAAAATTCTCCAGTTAATTCAACTCAGTCAAAAATATGTTTTCCTGTTATTCTGACAGCAATAATGCCTTGGGCTGTTATATAACAAATAAATTCAGTGACAACATTGATGAGTGGGGTTGATACAGCCATTATCTCTCTCCAATAAAATGCTAGAAGCAAGCATCTTTGGATGATATTCTAAACACCCATGGGACTGTTAGAACTTTTACCACAAGGCGGTGAGCCCAGGATGCACCTGATGTTAGACACCCAAAGAAGAAAGAAATTCCCCTTGAGTAGAAATTTACATTGCTTTTCTAGGAGAATAGAAGGAGCAATTCTGCACATGTGCCACTAAGATGATAAAATAAGTTGACACATAAAGTAATGCTAACTGCCCCAATTTTTCCACCTTAATTGAATTCTCAGAAAGAAGAGGAAATAGGTCCCTAATAATGAAGGGACAAGAACAAAAAGTGAGTTCTGACTTATAAAAAATTCTACAAAGACTTGAGTTATTTATCTAGACATTTTTAAATAAAAACCTGACTTAAATATTTAAAAATTTTCAAACTTTAAATATTTTAAAATTAATATTAAAATAATACTAAAATTAAATATTTTTAAGTATTGTATGTTTGTTTGCTTTTACTTGCATTTGGTTGTGTTATGGTAGTAATTTCCATCAGTCTATTTGAAACTTTTAATCAAACATTTAGTAAATTATATGTATTATTTTAAGCACTGGGCTAAGGGAGAAGATATAAATATACTTTATTAATATATTCAGTAATTGATTAATTATTAATCCAGACATTAATTTATTATAAATACATTAATTTATCAAAAATTTGAATACTGTCTATTATGGACTCTAGCGATTCAGAGGTAAACAAGGCAAATGAGATTTCTGATCTATCAAATGTACATTATAGTGAGTGAAACAGAAAACAAACAGGCAAACACAGTTTTCAAAAATACACAATTAAAGATTATGGTAAGCGATGAGAGAAAGAAACAAGGATACATGACAGGGTCTGTGTGCTCATTTTCAGAGTCAACATGGATGAGGGAAAGATCGTTGATCTGAGAAATTAGCATTCCATTCCACAGTCTAACCTGGGAAAATAAAATCTTGAAGGTATTCAGTGTATGCCATCCCAGAATATGCCACCCTGGCATAGTGATTATTTTGAGCTGACAGCTGTTCTCCTCTCTACCAGGAAGGGCAGGATAATTCCTGATCACCAGAGACAACAACTCTAGATGCTTATCAGCCCAGAGATGGCACCAGAGGAAACTACTTAACAAACCTTGCTAAACCCTTATCTTCCATTAGTTCCCCATGTATTTTATCTTCCCACAATTTGCAGTCCCTAGAATTTCAATCCTTTTCCATTGTCTTGTTACTTCTTAACAGATTTTTATTTGCTAAAATGCCATATAAACCCAAGTACTAACCACCCCTTTGAGTTACTAAAAGGGGTAACTCTTCAGTTACACGTTCTTCTGTGTATATGAGTACTTCTGTGTATATGTGCAATGCATGCAGTAATAAACTTGGAATTTTTTTTTCTTGTTAATCTGTCTTTTGTCAGTCTGATTTGTGGGGTCTCAGTGAATGAACCTAAAACAGGTAGAGGAAAAATAATAGTTTTTCTTCCCTTATAATCCCAAAAGCCAAAGTCAGTAGTGGCAGCCACTAATAAGGAAACTAGTCAAATCCCTTAAACTTGCTAATATTGCAAAAATGTGTCATACAAGGATCTTGAAACAGCTGCTTGTTCAAGCATTAGAAAGCCTGAGTGTTTTTACATTGCAGAAATGTGCCGGTTGATAGTTGCAACCAGAAAAGCCGCATCTGAGAAGTTCAGAGGGTGGTGCTGGGCACTGAAGTGGGAGCTGTCAGAGAGATGTGTAGGAGCCTAGAGGACCAAAGCAGATCGCTCGATAAGATGGGATTTAGCAGAACTGCTATTTGTCTTATTCACACTTTTCAAATGCCATTCTTTTCAAATGCCCTTTTGTGAGTTTGTATTTGAATGAAGAAAGGGAATAACACAATGATAAGATATTGGGAAAAAGCAAATATCTAATTTTCCTTTGTAAAAAACACATTCATAATCTATTGTTTTTATTTTATCTTGTGCCTCACATTTAAAGAAAAAAGAAACACTTAATATTTGCTGATGAGGAGAAAATAAAGGTGGATGGTGGAAGTTGCACAGAAGACAAAAGCACAGAAAGAACAGTAGCTGTTACTTTTATTTAACATTTTGCCAAAACAAATTGAAGTAAAAATAAGTGGACTCTATATATTTTGTCACATACAAGTAAGGTTTGGCTTTCTCCTTGCAGCCGAATCGATTAGTCTGGAATGTTTTCTTTGCCCTTTACTTTCCTTTTTCTGACTAAATCTTGGTTTAGGTTTTCCCCAATCTAAGGTAAGACCCTCGCTGTACCCCCTCTGTCTATTTTTTTAACCTACTCTATATTTTCTGTTCCCTACATCACTTTATGCTTGTCTGATCCAGAAGCATTTATTCTATGTTTTAGGAAGTGTGCCTGCCTAAAATGAGGCTGTGAGATCCATGAAAACAGAACCCGTACCTGTCTTGACCAGTATTGTGTCCTAAGTGCCTAGACACTTAGAAAGAGGGCCTTTCATAACCAATAGATAGCTAGTAAGTGTCTGACCAAAAGGTCACTAGGCAAGCAATATTCTTCTTTTATTCCTTCCTTCCTCCCACCGCATCCCTCTCTTTCTCCTTCTCTTTCTTTTTTTGGGCCCAAGTCATGTGATAAGCATTTCATATAATTATATATTTGAAACAGTATTGCCATTATAAAGGAAAAGAACACATTTCTGAATTCAAGTTGTAAAACACAGGAGATTAAGGGTTTTAAACAATGAATTTTTCAATATTTCAATACATTGGTGAGCCTTAATACAAATAATTCACAAATGACTTCCTTCTGCTCTGTAATAAGAAGTTTTGTCTGTGCTCTTTGTTTTTGAGTGTTATTTTCCTTAGAGTATAGGCAAAAGAAGTTTTTCTATTTTCCCTTTTGTTTATCTCTCAAAAAATCCAGTAATTCAGAAGAAGAAAGCTTGCCTGCACTCAATTTTATCATCCCTTTGATAAAGCAAGGCTGAGTCATTCAATAGCACATCTCCTCTCACCTGTTGCTTTGTTCATTAGGAAAGACACAGAGCCCGTAACTGTAAAGAGCAGGTTTTAGAGAAAACTGTCTTATAAACTAAACAGAAAAATGTTACAAGGAGTACACAATGACCCTTTTATAATATTTCCATCTCCTTTTTTTTTTTCTTTTTTTTTGAGACAAAGTCTCACTCTGCCGCCCAGGCTGGAGTTCAGTGGCATCATCACGGCTCACTGCAGCATCTACCTACCAGGGCTCAAGGGATCCTCCCACCTTGACCTCCCAGAGGGCTGGGATTACACACATGAGCCACTGTGCCTGGCCTCCATCTATTTTTAAACATAAAAAAATATAGAAATAAGCCTTTCAAGGCATCACGTAACAAGCCGTCCTCCTTTATACTTCCTGGGAGAGGAAGCAGGTGGGAAAACTATGAAGTTTAGGAAACCCAAATGTTAAGACTCTTAGAAGTTTTAACAGTAAGAATGTTTCCTAAGAGAAGCATTCTTCAAAGTAGTTCCTGAAAGACACTCTTCAGAGAACAAAAGACAAAGTGTTTATGGACAAAGATGTTTGGGAAACACTACACATTATGTCCCTTGCTTAGATTAATGATACACAGGCATAGGTTAAACTCTAAGAAATACTACGAAAGGAATGTATTTGATTTTGGTGACAGAATAATTTACTGTGGTTTTTAATCTCATTTTTAATTTACTACTGTGTCTTCTTCATATAATTCAGGCAAGTAGCCAGATCTTTTCTCATTTCTTATTTCTTGGTTTCTTGGCTCAAAGCAGAAGATGCTTCGCATGATCACTTTCTCTCTTTGTGAAAGCATAAGGTTATTGAAAGAAGGATGGTAAGTGTCCTAAAGGGACAAGGAAGAGTTTGGAACAGATATAAACAAGACATTTTTCTAGACTGAGAATCAGACCTGAAATCAGCAGTTCTTGGTTTTGATAGGAACGCACATCTCAATCGTTGACTTTACCCTCTACAGATGACAAAATCCAGAGGGTAGAGGCTACATGGCGTGGGGGGAGCTTAGGTCCGAGGGCTTTAAACATTAGAAAAATTACAACTCATGTGGCCCAAGGTTGGCACAAAAGCCATGGGGCAGCCTGCCATTGGGGGCCTTGTGAGCTGAGACAGTGAAGATGCCAGCAGTTGCCATGATGGACTGTCTATGAGCAATACTTTCCACACGTATCCCAGCACCCATCTTAGCCTCTAGTGTTCTTGTGCAACCTGAGTTTATAAGCAAGCAACAGAGAAACACTGATAATGGCTCATGTTGAATTTCCTGCTAAACTAGCACAATGTGTAGCTCCAAATTGAATTGGGTTGCTATTTAAAATAATTTAATATAATTCTTCTTTTACACTTGAGTTTATGAAATAAGATTCAGAGCTATAACAGTTTCCATCTGAATCCTCTTCTTAAGTAACACAGTTAATTTATGTAGCTCCTGACATATGTAAGGGACCCAGATATACTAAAAGAATAAAACATCTTATGCAACTGCTATTCCATGAAACATATTTGGGGATTGCAGCTGTGTAGTGGCCCTTTGAAAGGACTTCCTCTATTAGAAGTGTGTGTTGCTGCGGTTAAATCTGTCCTTTCTACTACCACCCAAAAGGCAGATACTCATATCCCTGTTAACCCGAAAGGAGAGAGCCCGTACAATGTCACTCCTGAAGCATCATTCATTTTTCAAATACTCAGGTATCTGGGAAAGCTGCGCCACTTCTGCCACCAATCTGGCTATACATGTCATTGTGGGCCCAGAAAGGAAGGCTCTTTGCTTCGATGTGCCCTTAAAGCAGAAAAATTCTGGTGGCTAAGGTTAAAACATTCTGAACCAGACAATACCAATTAAAATATACCCCAAATTACAGGTAATATCACCAACTCTGGGGCTAGACTTCTAGGTTCAAATCCCAGCTTTGCTCCTTAATTGATGTGAGCAAGTTATATAAGTTGCTTTATCCATAGAATGGTGATAATACTAATAACCATTTCACATGATTATTATAGATTAATAAATTTTAAAATGTGACATTTTCAGAAAAGTACTTGACACATATTAATCATTATTATTGTGTACATTTAATTAACAAGAATAGATAAATTGCATCATTTCAAAGGTTTACATTTTCTTTCTGTGTCATTATGGTTGTTTCAAACTACTTTAAGGCAAAAATGAAAATGCCTAGAGATCTCTTCTGTTATAATTATATAGAGCAAATCAAATCCATATATGTTTTTAGATATATATTCAATACTCTAGATAAAAGCAGAAATCAGGAAAAAATATCTATTTATAAATGCAGATGTGTAGATGGGTCTTGCTATGAGTAATATTTAAACTTAAGTCAGTTGATAGGAAATCAAAGATAGAAATGTTTCTGAAATACAGTGCAATACAACTCCAGTGGAAATCTTGTTCTTTTTTAAGTAAGGAATGAGAGATTCTGAAAGCTATTTAACACTTTACAGTACAATCACAGTACATCATCACAAAGAAATTTAGTCCAGGTGGTGCAGTAATTGTGATACGTGGGGAAACTTCATAGCTCACTGGCTGTCAAATGTGAATTTCCATATGGGAAGTGATTTAAATCTATTATACTGTAGAGTAAGAGAGTGAAAGCTCTAAATTGAGCTTGCATTGGTTATCAACTGTCTCTATTTTAAGTGCCTTTTATGGCTTTGTGGATATTCCTATAAAACAATATTTTTACAAAGCAAAATATTTAATACTCTAAAGTCAGTATACTTGCTATGACACTATCAAATATCATAATAAAAATGAGTTAAGCAATTTGAAGATGTAGATTTTTTTATTATTATTTATTTATTTCTTTATTATTATACTTTAAGTTCTAGGGTACATATGCACAATGCTCAGGTTTGCTACATATGTATACATGTGCCATGTTGGTGTGCTGCACCCATTAAGTCGTCATTTACATTAGATATATCTCCTAATGCAATCCCTCCCCTCTCTCCCGACCCCACAACAGGCCCCGGTGTGTGATGTTCCCCTTCCTGTGTCCAGGTGTTCTCATTGTTCAATTCCCACCTATGAGTGAGAACATGTGGTGTTTGGTTTTCTGTCCTTGCGATAGTTTGCTCAAAATGATGGTTTCCAGCTGCATCCATGTCTCTACAAAGGACTTGACTTCTTCTTTTTTATGGCTGCATAGTATTCCATGGTGTATATGTGTCACATTTTCTTAATCCAGTCTGTCACTGATGGACATTTGGGTTGATTCCAAGTCTTTGCTATTGTGAATAGTGCCGCAATAAACATATGTGCGCATGTGTCTTTATAGCAGCAGGATTTATAATCCTTTGGGTATATACCCAATAATGAGATGGCTGGGTCAAATGGTATTTCTAGTTCTAGATCCTTGAGGAATCGCCACATGGTATTGCACCATAACTTTAATATTAGATAAAGTAAGTGATTCACACTTGGAAGTTACCTCAATTTACGAGTTACTTTTGTTTTCAATAAAATTTTCTTTTCACCATGTATGTGTTTGCTGAGACTAAAAAGGAGAAAATTAATGAAAATATTTAAGTAAAATTTACTGTTTAAATGTTCTTCCTATTAAGAGATAACTATATTAAACATTTTTCTAAACTTTTAAGGAAATATGTTCAAAGCAGAAAATTAATTTATTTCTGAAGTTGAATATAAAACAGTTGAGATCTTATCCAATAAATTCTGTTTTTACACCAATTATATTTTCTTGCATACATACACTAAAATAGAAGTAACATATAAAACAATATGCCAAAAGTCACTGGAGATGTTCCAAATTTTTACTTATAAAGACAAGGGGACAACAAAGTATAATAGGCATGTTAGGATATTATATCCTGTTTTCCTGACATACATTATATATGAAATAAATTATATATGTTATATATATGGGAAAAAGCTATATATAAGCATAGGTTTCAGGTGCTTTATGGCATATTCTACCCTAAATTTGTTGACAAAAAATAATGAAATTCAAATTTGGATAATGTTCTATATGGTGGTTAAAGAATTACTGAAAATGAGGTATCAGTACTGAGGGGTCAGTAATACCTAATGAGATAGTACAAGGTGACTGAGGCATGGAAAATACCTGCAATATTTACTTAAAGACATCTATTTCAGGGTGTTTCTCTTAGAGCAGTTTATAGTAATTGCACTGTCTTAGTCCATTTTGTGGATGGGATATCAGCAACCGGGTAATTTATAAAGAAAAGAGACATTTCTTACAGATCTGGAGTCTGGGAAGTCCAAGGTTAAGGGCCATATACCTGGTGAGGGCCTTCTTGCTGCATCATTCCATGGTAGAAGGTAGAAGGGCAAGAGAGCATGCAGAGAGACAGGAAGGGAGCTGAACTCATCCTGTATCAGGAGTGCACTCCCTCCATAACTAACCCACTCCTGTGATAATGACATTAATCCATTCATGAGGGCAGCGCCCCCATGACCTAATGGCGTCTTAAAGCTTCTATGTCTCAACACTGCTGCATTGGAAATTAGGTCTCCAACACATGAACTTTGGGGGAATACATTCAAACCACAGCATGCACCCTCATTTATAAGTTTTGACAAAAACTTTTTCTATTTCTGCGAGATTTACTCTAAAAATCGTTTGTTTAATATCTACTATTCTACTTAACTTTGTAACAGAATAAAAATGAAATTGGAAGCATATATGCTGTTCCTATAAATATAGATAACCTACATTCTCATTCCTTCTGTTTTTTACTGTTTTTCTCAGTCACTATTTGTGTCTTTTAAGCTTTAAATTCTCATAGCACTCAATTCAATTCAGAGCAGGGCAGTGTTCTTTTATTAAAAAATTGTGGTTAAATATATACGACATAAATTTTGCTATTTTAGCCATTTTAAGTATACAATTCTGAACCATTAAGTACATTTGCATTATTGTATGATAAAACTATCATCGCTATGCAACTCCAGACATTTTTCATCTTCCTCAACTGAAACTCTGTACCCACTAAACACTAACTCCATGTTCCCCTCTCTTCAGTCCCTGACAACCACCATTCCGCTTTCATTCTCTATGACTCTTGAATCTGACTACTCTAGTACTTCAAATAAGTGGAATCAAACAATTTGTCCTTTTTTGACTGACTTATCTCTGTTAGCATAGTATCTTCAAGGTTTATACATATTGTAGCATGTGTCAGAATTTCTTTCCTTTTTAAGGCCAAATAGTATTCCATGACTATTATGTGATGTCCGTGTGTGTGTGTCTGTGTGTGTGTGTGTGCGCGTGTGCGTGTGCATGTGCGTGTGTGCGCGCATGTGTTTGTGTGTTTGTATGTGTGTGTATACATTACATCTTGCTTATCCATTCTTCAGTCTATGGGCACTTCTATTGCTTCGACCTTTTGGCTATTATAAATAAATTTATAAAAATGAGTGTACAAATATCTGAAAATATGATGTTTCAATTATTTTGGGTATAGACTCAGAAGAAGAATTTTTAAATCATATGTTAATTCTACATTTAATGTTTTGAGAAAGCATAATACTGTTTTTCATAGGCCTGTGCCATTTTACCTTCAGCAATGTGCAAGAGTCTCAACTTGTGTCTCAGTCCATTCAGGCAACTATAACAAAATACCATAGATTGGGTGGCTTTTAAATAACAAAAATGTATTTCCTTTGGTTCTGGAGGCTAAGAAGTCTAATATCAAAGGGGTCAGCAGATGTGGTACCTAGTGAAGGCCCATTTCATAGACAGTCATCTTTTCACTATAACCTCACATGGCAGAAGGGACAAGGGAACTTGTCCTCTGGGAACTCTTTCATCGGGGAACTAATGTCATTTATGAGAGTTCTGCCCTCATAACCTAATTCACCTTCCAAGGGCCCCACTTCCAAATACCATCACCTTTGGGGTTAAAATTTCAACATATAAATGTTGGAAGGATACAAATATTCAAAGCATAGTCACTTCTTATTTTCTGTTTTTTATTATTATGAAGAACCAGCCAGATGGTTGTGAAATGTTATTTTATTAAGGTTAGAATTAGTATTCCTAATCGTTAAGAATGTGAACTCTGAGCCAGATTGTCTGGTGTGCAAATCCGACTCTTATTTGCAACTTTGCTGTTCCTCATTTTTTCTGTGTATAAAATCAGGAAAGTACCTGCTTTCTAGCATTATTGTAGAAATAAATATATTAATATCTGTAAATTACTCAAAAGAGTGCATGGCACAGAGTAAGTAGTATGCAAAGGTTAGCTCTTATTATCATCACACTTTTGTTTCTTTAAGCTTTCTCTTATCTTCTTTAAATATTCATCTGGATTTTTATGGTCTCAACTTTTGCTCTATACTCATATTTACCTATTTTAGGACTTCTTGAATGTCTTTTATAATGGTCCTTGTTGTTTGCTGGTTGTTTCAAACCATTCTCATTTTCCTTAGAGTATCCTCATTTTTGCTTATTTTTCTCCTCAAAAATACTAAGCAGAATGTTTTCCTTCAGAGCACACCTGCCATCATCAGACAGCTGTTTTCTTGTTTTCTAATATTTTCTTCTTCTGCCGCTACCATTTTCTTATTTTCTCTACAACTACATAAAAATTATCTGCTTTAGCCGCCCTCTCCCCCAGTTTTTTTTTTTCTACTTTTCTTACTAACTTCTACTTCCCTTAAGGCCCCAGGTGATCCTTGGGTATGCAGCTGTCTGCTGTGCTGCACATTTGTGAGGCCAACTCTCAGAATTTTTGCCTAGTCTGAACCCTCTGTGCCAAGGATGCTGCTCACAGCCCCTTGCTGAGCCTCATCACCCACACCTGAACATTGTTTCCCAGCTTTTCATAGTTAGCTTCCCAGGGTATATCTATAGCACAACTTGGGGATTATTCAGAATGAGGGATGCAAGCCACAGGTCAAATTAGCTCCTTCCCCCTGGGGCCAGAGTGCCAACATTCACAAAGCCCTTTCTGCCAGCTTTACTGGGGCCGGTAATACATCCCTATACATTTTATTAGCAGGGTCACAGAGTCTCCTAAAAGCAAAAGTGATCACAATTAAGTAATTTTATTAGGTTGGTGCAAAAGCAATTACTTTTGCACCAACCTAATAGCAGGGTCACAGAGTCTCCTACAGTCACTCATGTCTGAAAAGAAGAAATACTTTTTGCCATTTACAAACACCACTTTCTAGTCTACTTTTGAACACATTAATGACATTAAAAATTGATCTCTAAGGCCATTCTAATGGAATAATTGTTTATTAAGTAGATACACAAAATTCATAAGAATTCTATTCTTGAAGGACTCCTCCAAATGTCTTCTCCCTTCAAAATAGCTAATAGACAATGTTTCTTTTCTTTGGCCTCAAAACCTATTTCATGTACCAAACAGCTTCATGTAAGCCTTGCCAAAGGGCCCATGTGGTTGCTTCCCCTAGGACTGCTTATGCCTCACATGTCTGTGAGTCCCTGGCCTGTCTGTCAATGATGTGCACTTATTAAACATTTTCTTATGTACATTGTGCTTATAAAAGTATTATCACAATACAGTTATATATGTTTATACTCAAAACATATCAATTATTGAGGGTTTTTTAACCATCTTGAAGGCAAATGAAAGGCAATATGAATAGCAGGAAGAGTGTTAGATATGTCTTACTACATGTCACTTAATATGTTTCTCCAGGTTTTACACCTAGTAAATCATTTAGACATAAAAGGCATACAAATAAATGAGACAGTGAGAGCTCAAGTTTGTATAATAAGACCGAAACATACACACAAATAAGTATAATACATGACAGAACACAGAAAGCACCTACAAAGCAGTGCTATGGGAGTTTCAAGGGAGCAGTTGCTGGGAAAAGCAGAGGAGGCTTGGGACAGGTCACCTCGCCATTATTTGAAATGTTCAACAAAGGTTGATTGAACTCACCATGAAGCATTTGCACCATAGTGTGCTTGTTTGGTTTGCTTTAGATTCATCTGTAAGTGATGGCAGAATCTTAAATATATGTTTGTTTCTATCTCACATGAATGCAGGAAGTTCAGGGCTGGAATGGCTACTCTGAGATCATCATGGACCTAAACTTACTTTCTTTTAAAAATCTGTCATACAAAACATGTGGCTTCGATTTCATGCTTCCATCTGGGTTTTCCAGCTCCAATCATGATGCATTCCAGACAGCAGGAAAGAAGACTGGGCAATGCAAGGTTGTACCCTTTCCCTTTAAGAATATTTTCCAATGTTGCATACACCAATTCCAATTTCACCCCATTGTTCAGAGCTTAGTTACATGACATCTATCTGTGTAGGGGCCTTTGCCCAATCCAAGAACCTTCTTACTGAAGGAGAAGAAGAAGAGGAGGAAGAAAGAGGGAGAGTGGAAGAGGGAAAATGGGAAGGAGGGACGGAAGAAACTTTAGGAGACAGTCACTAAGATCATTTTGGTACTTACATACTTATAATAATTTTAGACTTAGGCAAATTGCTTTTTGGATAGTGGAATTTATAGGTAATATAATATCCAAAACAGTACTTTAATGCTTATATGCAGATTAGTATTGGGTTAACCAACAGTATAGTGAGAGACTCATAAAGTTCAATTCATTTTTTTTTAAATCAGAATTATGCTTTGACTTGATTTTTAAATACTCTGCTTCATACGTAATGATAGTGAGAGAAAATGACATTTATCGTTGTTTTTTTAAAATATCTTTTCAGGCTAAGAGAAAATCTACCATTCCTAAACCAATCCTCACTGTTAATTACATTGCTGTTCTGGTGGTGATGATTGCTACTTTATTGGTTTATAAAATCCAAAAATGCCTTGGAAACACTTTTGTAAAAAGTAATATTTATATTGAGATATTGTAGATTCACATGTAGTTGTGAGAAATAATAGGTCCAGTGTATTGTTTACACAGTTTCTTCCAATGATAACATCTTTCAAAACTACAGTACAATGTTAAACATGGAATACTGACAATGATACATTCAAGATACAGAACAGTTCCATCACCACAAGATCCCCCTTGTCCTTTTATAGTCATATCTACTTCCCTCCTGCTATATCCCTCTTCTCTATTTTCCATTTCTGGTTTTGTCATACAAAGGATGCTATCTAAAATTTTGAAAAAAATATATATATAAACATATATATATAAAAACATATATATATTATATATATATGTCCGCTACTCACCTCTTGGTGCAGATATATATATACACACACACACGTATATATATTATATATGTATATATATTTGTTGTATACGTACAACTAATGTGTATATATTGTATATGTACCTACGTGTATATATATGTGTATATATTGTATATGTACAATATTTAATTTAAATTTTTTAAAATTAATTTAAAATTAATTTTTAAATTAAATTTAAAAATAATTTAAATTAAATGTTTTACCCAAACAATTCATAGGCTATTCCCCAGGGATTCATTTGGTTTATTATGTGCTTTACTTGTTTATTCCTTTTACTAATGAGTAACATTCCATGGTATGGATGTTTCACAATCTGTTTAACCATTTACCTATTGAGACACATCTGCTTGCTTCAGGCTTTTGGCTAGTACAAATAAAGCTAGTATGAGCCTTTATATATAGGTTTTCATGTGATTATACATTCCTATTGGGATGAATGCCCAGGAGTGAAATTGCTGCATTATATGATAGTTGATGTTCAGTTTTAAAAGAAACTTCCTATTTTTTTTCAGAATGGCTCTAACTAACACAGAGGTATCCAATCTTTTGCCTTCTCCAGGCCACACTGGAAGAAGAGTTATCTTTGTCCACACACACAATACACTAACACTGATGAAAGTTGGTGAACAAAACAACAACAACAACAACAACAGAAACTAAAAAAAAAACTCATAATATTTTAAGAAAGTTCACAAATTTGTGCTGGACCACATACGAAGCTGTCCTGGGCTGCACGTGGCCTGGGAATCATGGGTTGGACAAGCTCGCTGTATCATTTGACATTCAAACCAATAATGTATAAGGGATCTGGTTACTCTGCATCCTCAATAGCATTTGGTGTCATCACTATTTTTTATTTTAGCTATTCTGAATGATATCTAGAGAAATACTTTTTTGGAGTAAACACTGATGATCAAGGCAGACAAGTAGAGGAATAAGTTTTGAGTCATTTTTTCTTTACTCCTTTCCTTTTTTTCACTCTTTAAAAATAAGTATAAATCCATTTAAGTGTATGACTGGTGAAAAATCCTGTATGGTAAGGATGTTAGAATGCAACAAGTTTCACAGGGCTGATATGCAAGTAGCATAAATAAAGCTACAAATCAGGGGTCCTTGATCCCCGGTCTGTGGACCAGTACTAGTCTGTGGCCTGTTAGAAACCAGGCTGTGCACTAGGAGGTGAGCAGCGGACAAGCTAGTGCTACTGCTCCACCTTGGCTCAGATCAGCTGTGGCATTAGATTCTTGTAGAGTCCAAACCTATTGTGAACTGCGTATGTGAGGGATCTATGCTATGCGCTCCTTATGAGAATCTAAGGCCTGATAATGTGAGGTTGAACAGTTTCATTCCAAAACCATCCCCCAATCCCACATAAGTGGAAAAATTGTCTTCCACAAAACAGGTGTCTGGTGCCAAAAAGGTTGGGGAATGCTGCTATAAATGGAATATTTGAATTAGAAAACTAAATCTTGCATTTTATTCTTTTTAATTCACTCATTCTCAAATATTAACTGAGAAACTTCTTAATAAAAGTCATAGCACTATTGCTGAGGATAGCAGATATGGTACCTACCTTCATAAAGTACATGAATAGAAAAAACACATACCATTAATAAAACAAGTAGAGTACTCTAAAGGGTAAACTGACAATCTACTCTAACCCTTATCACCACAGTTTTCCCGCTATTGTGAGTTATTTTGCAGTTCATAAATTTAATTGGAAGATAGTAATTGAGTTTTATATTTTTCACTTAATATGATTTTATAAGATCGTGTCTACTTCATGAAGCGATTATATTATCTGTGGGTCTCCTCCTACTTAAATATTAAATGCAATCTCAACTAGCAGATATAATGATAATCATTACCATAATAATAAACAGATTTTACAGCTGGGAGAAATCCCAGCCCAATAAACAAGTAAGCTGCAAGGACAAGTAAAACTTAAGGAATTATGACAATCTCACAGGGAATTTGAACATATTTACAAGAAAAATACTAACAACCCCAACAAACAGTGGACAAAGGATATGAATAGACACTTCTCAAAAGAAGACATTTACACAGCCAACAAACATAGGAAAAAAGCTCAACATCACTGATCATCAGAGAGATGCAAATCAAAACCATAATGAGATACCATCTCTTGCCAGTCACAATGATTATTAAAAAGTCAGGAAAAAATAAATGGCTGGCCAGACTGTGGAGAAATAGAAACATTTTTATACTGTTGGTGGGAATGTAAATTAGTTCAACCACTGCAGAAGAGAGTATGGTGACTCCTCAAGGATCTAGAACCAGAAATACCATTTGACTCACCAATCTCATTATTGGATGTGCACCCAAAGGAATATAAATCATTCTACTATAAAGTCAAAGGCACACGTATGTTTATTGCAGCACTATTTACAATAGCAAAGACATGTAACCAACCCAAATGCCCATCAATGAAAGACTGGATAAAGAAAATGTGATATATATATATACACCATAGAATACTATGCAGCCATAAAAAGGAATGAGATCATGTCCTTTGCAGGGACATGGATGAAGCTGGAAGCCATAATCCTCAGCAAACAAACACAGGAACAGAAAACCAAACACCACATGTTCTCACTAATAAGTGGGAGTCAAACGCTGAGAATACATGGACACAAAGAGGGGAACAACACATACCAGGGCCTATTGAGGGGTGGAGGGTGAGGGGACAGAACTTAGAGGATAGGTTAATAGGTGCAGCAAACCAACATGGCACACATATACCTATGTAGCAAGCCTGTACATTCTGCATATATATCCCATTTTTTTAGAAGAAATAAAGAAAACAAATTAAGGTTTTATGACAATTTGAAATCATTTATGGATATTGGAATTGATAGGAAATACAATATACAAATGAGTAGTGTCCTAGTGCCTACATGCAGATTAGTACTTGGCTAACCAACAATATAGTGAGAGATTCATAAAGTTCAATTAATTTTTTTAAATCAGAATTTTGCTTTGAGTTGATTTTTAAGTACTCTACCTAGTATGTAATAAAAGTGAGAGATCCTATCAGGGACAACTTCATCCATATCGCTGCAAAGCCTCTGTCGATGCTCCGTTTAAAAACAAATATAATTTGACTTTTTAAAAAAATGGTGGTTTAACCATAGCGTAGGGCATTAGATGAGTTTAGAAAGGTAGGTGGCCTGTCTTCAGTCTGCCAGATGACCATGGAAGCCAGATCATCTGCCTTTCTAACCTCATCTAATGCCCTTCATCGCCACACAACATGCATTTCAGTTCCTTGAACAGGAGGAGTCTTTTCCCTGCCTGTATCTTTACACACACAGATTCTTCTTATTGCAGTGTTCTTCCCTTCACTCTTTACATATACTTCTGATATATTTTAATATTCCAGTGTAAATTCCACGTTCTCAGAAATGTCGTTCCTAACTACACCACTTAATTAATACTCATCGAACCTATACTTTTCCCTTTCAGGAAACTATTTTTGTTTCTTTAATAGCCCTCGTGTTAACTTTCAATAAGTTATTTGCTGATTTTCTTTGTTTCTATTTTGCACCCTTACTAGTCCATTATTTCCGCAAGAAAGCCATTTGTTTTCTTGTTTCCCATTATACCCTCAAAACCTAGCTAGTTCTTGGAATATAATAGAAAAAATATTTGTGGAAATGTAAAGAAGTATTAGAAATATTCCCTATCAGAAGATTCATTTGGTTGAATCTAAAAGGACTTAATTATAAATAGTAAGAAATCTAGGCAATCAAGAGGATTCATCAGTCAGATAGCTGGGGTTAAGTAGCAATCCAGAAAGATGATCTAGTGAAATCAGAAGTATCTGGCACTAGAAAGACTAGGCCTAGGAACTGAAGGTTAGGAATTAAACTGCAGTATATGTGAGTTCTAGCAAGTGATAGATACTAGTGCCATGCCTTAGGAACAAGTTCCAAATTCAAATCATACAGAGAATATGCATGATTTTGGAGTCCATAGTTATAAGGAATCAGAAGACCACCCTGGTTTTAGAACTAGGTTTAGCAGAAAGAAAGAGTAGATTAATATGAGTTATTAAACATTTTATTTGGAGATTCCCAAATTCTTAATTCTGGAGAAGATATTTCCTAATACTTACAAGATGATACCTATGCACTAAACCTTTCTTTGTGGTTTTGTGCAATACAGCCTGTTCAAAGCACAGGCCTTGGGATCAAATCCACCTGATTTTTTCTTTAAAGTTAAACATGGAAAATCCATGGGATCTTGGACAAAAAACCTTTGAGACTTCCTGTACTTAACTTGTTAATGGTGAAGTTCAGATAAGACACTAGCTTCTTAGGGTTATTGTGAAGAGTAAAGATTAGTCTATACAAAAGGCTTTCCATGATACATAGCACATTGTCATCATTCAATAAATGCTGGGTAATGTTATATTTCAGGCTCTTGCTTTGAGGATTGGGAAGCACTAGGATTGTGGGAGATTTGGAGGGAAGCAAAGGAAACAGGTAGGTTTTTAGCAGCGCTGTGGCCTGACGCCTTTCCTCCTTTATGCTCTCTCCCTCCACATCAGGAGGTACACCCTGGCAATAAGTGTGTGTCAGAAGGAAGGAGATGTATTCTTACCTACTCTTGGCATGTGGTCTTTAGTTTTTCTAAAAATATTTAAGTGGAACTTTCAATATTTCACTCTAAGAAATTAATAGGGCTCTGTGAGAACAAAGTCCAATTGTGATCAAAATATGATTTAATGCATGAAAATACTGCACTTTACACTACTGCAGTTAAATAGATAGCTTGTTGGATATTCATTATTTCTACATTGGAAAAGGGTAAATAGCTTTTGACAGAGTTGGTTTTTTTTATTGTTTAAAGTCTTAATGAAAGTCAGTCACAAAGGTGAAAACAAAACTAAGGATGAGTGGGTCTCAGTGTAGGGATGAAATGATTAGGCACAGGTCTGTTGTTCTATGGCATTCCATAATAGCCAGCATTTAAATTTTATAGTTTGTCAATATCAGAAGGAAAAGAAATATTATTTCAGTTTCCAGGCTGTATAAGATAGTCTAAGTACAAGTAGATAAATTCAGAACTGAGTAATCAAACAGCATTAATTTTAAGTGGTATAGACTTGGGGAGTCCTTTAATACCCACATAAAGAAAATTTGGAAGAAGATGAAAATATTCTAGGCATGAAGGTCACTGCTGAACATTCATGAGCAAGCATAAATACCACTTAGAGTGCTGCCAGTAGAAATGGCACTGGCTTGTCACCAAAAGAGCAAATAAAATTGCAGTAGGATCAGGGAAAAAGAATCAAAGAATAAAGTCATCTGGAAAATTTTTCATAAACACGTAGATGTAAATATATTTTGCTCTCTGAACATGAATCCCAGAGCACTATTCCCATTAAACATCCATCTTGATAACTGCCTATCAAATAGGGGTAAAAAGACAAGGCAGAAAGGGAGGGAGAGAGAGAGGGAGGGAGGAAGGATGGCAAGAAGGAAGGAAGGAAGGAAGGAAGGAAGGAAGGAAGGAAGGAAGGAAGAAAGGGAGGTAGGGAGGGAGGGAGGGAGGGAGGGAGGGAAGGAGGAAGGGGCTCACATCCTTAGAAGCAATTTGAAGGGAAAGTCTAAGGGGCTTAGACTTAGCTTAGCAGTGGGCTTTTGTTTAGCATCTCTTCCTTTCCCTGTGTGTCGCATCTCCCTCTGCATAACAAAGTACTAATGTTTTTCAGTGCTTGTCAGCCTAAAAAATTGCTATAGAATTTTAAACCTGATACTGGGCAATTTTCATAAAAGGAAGAAAATTCAATAATTTTAAGTCATATCCATTGATGGATTAGAGAAACTTAAATTTTATAATGAAGAAAAATTAGATATTTACCAAACTATATCATTGTATAATGAATATCCAGTATGTTGAATTGTGAGGAGAAAGTGGAAATTGAATGATGGTATGTTTTGTATAGAAATATTGGAAAGAGGTGTACATTTATGATAGATATACAAAGGTCATGAATGAAAAATTACATATTTTTGATATGTCTGAGTATTTCTGTTCTATTTCTTTCTCTAAAGGCTTTTGGAGGTATAACAATAAAATTTTAGTGCCTCAGGAACTGAAGGCAGAAATTTATGTGAGAATATTATTGGTGTTCTATCTACAACATGGTGAGCCATTAGCGTTACATTTGGGAAACTGGAATTTGTTACTTTAACTTATGTTTTACAGCAGTGTTTGTGGAATAAATTATTTATATTTATAATATAATCATAAAAATAATACAGTATGAAATTAATAAGTATATAATAATAATAATATAGTATAATTAACTAATAATAAAAATAACAATTATAAAAACATATCTGTATGTAGTACAATTAGTTATAAAAGGATGGAAGAAGGGCATGTTAGTGGTAGGTATGTACGTTGATGAAAATTAACACAAAAGGTTTTTTAAAAGTATTATAATATAAAAATGAAAATAAAGATGTGTTTTAGAAAATATAAGTCAAATGATGTCTGTAAACTGAGGTAGTCTGAAAGAGTGGATGCTCGAATAAGTTGGTTGGGAGAGCAACGTGACCTCAGTTTAAATTCTGGAAAGTCACTTATCCTCTTTGAGCCTCAGATTCTTAATCTGTACGTGGAGTTAATAATACTTTACCAAGTTATTATGAGGATCGGAAATAAGATGTATAAGATACCTTTTAAAAGAATGACTCTGAAATCGAATGCTCACTAAACATTTACCATGACTAATAAAGCTGTTGTAGCCAATCTATTAATTCTACATAACTTAATTTAGCAGCCTTCCAATTTTTGAATGGCCTGAAGAAATAATAGGAATGTAAAGACCAGTGACGTTCAGTTAAGCAAAAAAATTTAAAGAGTATCTTTGATATTTTAAAGCACTTTGAATTCAAATTTCAAATAAATGTCTAATATTGGGAGTTATACCTGATGTAAATGACAAGTTGATGGGTGCTGATGAGTTGATGGGTGCAGTACACCAACATGGCACAAGTATACGTATGTAACAAACGTGCACGTTATGCACATATACCCTAGAACTTAAAGTATAATAATAAAAAAAAAAGGCAAAAAAAACCAAAAGAAAATTTTAAAATCTTAAATTTAGGGAAGTATCATTTTAAAACAAGATGGGGGATAGTTTGTAATCTTTGTCCAACAGTATATTACTCATGAATAAACAGAGCTGAGTTTAGAACAGTCCTAACCACTGTTTACTGAGTACTTTGAGGAATGTTCATTACTACACATATATGATATATACATTTACCTGTTTAATACCATCTCCTGACATCTAAAGTCCATCTCACACTTAACATGCTACCCGCTTCAATCCCAATTCTGCTCCCAGGCCCACCAAAACTGCAGCTGTTTCATTTCAGCCAAAGACCGTTTTATCCTTCTAGTAGCCTAGACCAAAATCCTGTTCACCATGGGCTTTTCCCTTCTTGTTATTCACTCCATCAGCAAATTCAGTTGCCCCTACCTTCAAACTCCATCTAGAATTCCACTTCTCACTCCCACCCTACGTATACCATTTGGCCTTCCAAATTTGCCCCTTCAGTTTATACTTAGCTCTGCAGCCAGCAAGATTCTAGTAGATTTGTACATGAGATCAAGATTCTTTTCGCTCAACCCTCTCAGCACTTCCTTTTTCACTCAGAACAATGCCCAAATACTTAGACTGACTTCCAGACCTCCAATTACCTCTCTAAACTCATGCTCTCATTCAGATTGCTGCTCATTTCACTCCATTCACTGTTTCTTAAACACTGTAGACATACTTTTGCACCAGGAATTTTGTACCTGTTATTTCCCTGCCTGTAGCACTCTTTCCCTAGATAGACGTGTGGCCCACTCCCTTAAATCTTTTCTTTCCAATAATTCCCTGTTGATGACTATGCTTTAAGTTCACATATTCTTTATGCCACTTCCCTATTTTTCTCCTTGGTACTTATTACTGTCTTGCAAATAACATAGTTATTTTTACATTTTTTTCTTCCCTGACAAGGTAGTCTCCATGAGGGCAGGAAAAATTCTCTATTTTGATGTCTGGGGTTTTCTTCAGAGTCTAGAAGAATGTCTGATACATAGTTGATGATGAACAAATATTTGCTGAATGAAAAATGCACTAATCATTTATTTACCTTAATAACCTTGTGAAGGAAAATACATTTATTTCACAAAAGAGAAAACTGAAGGATAACTTACGTACCTTTTCTAAGATACCACAACAAATAATGGAGGTCAGTCATTTAAAATACAACCTGGGCTTGAACGGCCCACTATCTGTGTCCACCTAGCATTCATAATATACGTGACTCTATCTGATCAGAAAAGATTGTTACCACCCAGTTGGTTGCAGTTCTTAAGTCTAGCTGCTGTTTGATTGGACCTACATCTTGATGTAATTAATTGTGGTTATGGTAGCAAGAGCAGATTCCACTTTGCACACATGGTCAAACAGCAACCACTTTATGCAAAAACAAATATTGGAACAGTGGTGAATGTGGTCTTATACATATTTTTAGATGTGTTGTAGGAAAGCATCCTTAAGGATAAATAGAAGCAGGGAGAAGGAATTCTGGTAATACGTATCTAATATCTCTTCCACTACTGCAGGCGTGAGAGCAGTCGACTGGTGGGGTGTGCTGTGTGGCAGGATGAAGTTCCCAGGCTCCTGAGAGCTGGAACTGACTCTCATCCCATGTGTCACTGAAGCACTCAAACAAACCACTTGGGTGGCTGCTCCACACTAGGTGGAGAATTTCCTTATCTTTTGGATCCCGTATTCTTTTCCCTCTCACTCTCAAATTAGTTCTTTATTAAGAAAAATAAGAAAAAAAAATAGAACAAAAGAAATAATCTCTGCCCTTCTGTCTCTTTGTTTCTATCTCTCTCTGCATCTATCTATCTTTATCTCTATCTCTATCTTTCCCTGGGCAAGAGGGTTCTTTTGTTAACAGCAAAGCTGCTTGTTTTCTGCCTCCTAGCCAGAATGGGGAAATTCCATACAGGGTCCGGGGTGGGGATTGAGCATGAGCCCGTTCTCAGACCCTCATAATGTGTCAATTGACTTCATCTAATAAAGTAGACAAATAAAGATTAAGTTTTTATGTCAAAAAGGATTACGTGTTTGTATATCACTACACCCCTCTGACACCAACCAACTTTGGATTCAATTGAGAGTTTTTTATTTATTCGGAACAAAACTATGACATGCATTAAGTAGTTAACATTCCTGGAAATGGGAGGCTGGTAAAAGTGTGACCCAAGGACAAAATGTATCTAAATGCAACATTCTTTCAGTCAGTGTTCACTTCTCTGGATAATAAAATGTAATAGATTTCTCAAGAATAGTCAATATATAGAGAGTACTTAAGCCTTTCGCAAATAATTATCATAAGTGAGAGACAGCCTTTGGAAAAAAATTGTTAGGGCCTTTTGATTTTGGTATTATGTTTATTTTTATATTAGGTTCTTGATATTGCTGTGTTTTAATAAAATAGTCTATGTGATAGCTACGTGATAAATATTTTATGAGGTGGGTGAGGTCATGGTAAAAAAAAGAAATACGAAAAAATGAAACCTTACCAACAATATTTTGATATATGTTGGAGGGCAAGTAGTGTTTTTTGTTTCATATATGGTAATAACTATTTTGCTATCACCCTACAAAATAGAAAATCTTTTTAAATCTTCAAAACTGAGTTATGAATGAATAATATAATTTAGGTTTTCCAGCAGAAAAATCATGCTACAATATTTACATACTGTGAAGATTTGCTTTCATGATATAGTACAATAAAATTACCTTTTTCTAAAATAGCAGATGACAAATTGAAGTTAGAATCTCATATTTACTTTTTCCTAGATATTCCAGATTAATATGGAATATCATTCTGTTTCTGATTAAACAAATAATGCTGTTAGACTCATTGTCTTTATAAGTCTGATAAAATCTTATTATAGAACTAAAGTTGCCTTCTTAAATATGAATATACCAATATCGATAAAAATTAGCCCAATAACAAAATTATTTTTTTAAAAAGTGGAAAAATGTAAGAAATCTTTGAAACTGTATTTGGAAAGGTTTACTATTATTCTACATTTTTCTGAGTTATTAAATGCCTTTACTACTTAAATAAACCAATCTGCCTACAAAGTAAAGTGTCAACCACTTCTGAATTAAAAAAAAAAAAAAAAAAAACCACCAATTCCCAGGTTTGATCCATGACTTCTAGAGATCCTATCTATAATTAAGTTACATTAAATTAAATTAAACTAATATTGAGTGAGTATCTATTTACCAAACATTGCCAGCACTGGGGAAAACACATACTTGAATATGACAAAGCCTTCCACATAGTAATAACAGAGCACCCATCCTATTTGGCTCAGCTCTTTGAGAAGTACACATAAAGCCCATAAAATACAAGCACATAAGAAATTCAAGTTCACAACTGATTTATTGAACCCAACTTTGAACCAGTTTGTCATAAGTCAAACCTTTCCATGCTTTTTGTCCCTATTTAGAACACCAGTTTCACCTTCTTCTATAGTATCCTTGGATTTGAGCAAGCATTATTCATGCAATCTTCACATCCCTGTAGACCTGTTAATGGGTGTTCTCCTTGGCACTACCTAGAATTTTTCACACTGAGAGCTGTTCTTGGCAGCCCCTGAGACTCAGCATAGGCCTCCTGGAAAGCCAGGTCTTTGTACCCATCTGTTAGATGTGGTTTACAGAATGCCTCCTTATTCATTTTATAATAAAGCAACAAAAAATGTTGAACTCCTTTTCCTATGTTTTTCTCTTTTATAGTTTATTCTTTACACACATGATTGTAATAGAGGTCTTTCATTCTAAAATAGTTTACTTTATAAGCTAATAGTCAACAGAGACAAAAAATAAAAGAAACATTCCACAAACTTAATTTTAGTCAACAGTTCAATATGTCCCTCTCTCTCTCTCTCTCTCTCTCTCTCTCTCACTTACTCTCTTTTTCTCATTAGAACTGAAAAATTAAGTAATAAGAGTTCCCTTTTTCCAGCTCTTTTCTGAAAGGAATGTTAAAAGTAGTGGGAAGACAGAAAGTTAATGAAAGAAATAGATGAAACAAAAAGCTAAATTAATCCACCCATGAAATCACCCTTCCCCTGATAACAGAGATGACCATTTGGGTTTTGATTTTCAGATATAATATACTGTCCTGAGATACTGAGATTTAAAAATAGATGCCCTCCATTTTATTGAGGTCACTTAATTAACTGAAAAGGGCAAATGGAGTGTATAAATCTTGCAAAACCCTTTCTTGTATTCTTTATTTCACTTATGTTGAAATACTTTACTCAAAGGAATGGGAATTTATTTCATATTGTTTATATATCTACCTCAGATAATTTAAAAGATATTGAAATTCTGTACCTATTTTTTAACGTGGGTATCAGCCCACATCATTTTTTTTTCAAAAGAACATAAGAAGAGTTATATTTAACAAATCACTTAAAGTTTTGTCCTTGCAAGCATCTTTTTATTATAGGTTAATGAGGAATAATGCTACTCTTTTCTCAGTTACAGCTTTTCTGTTTGCAGACCATTTTTTTTTACATGTTAATGTCTGTCCAAATAAATTGCATGCAGTTATGCTTTGACTCACTTTTTCCCTATAATTTTCTCCAATGTCATTATTAATTCTTTGGGAATTATTTTTATCTCTTGTATAAAATGGTGGAAATGAAGTACAAAAAATGATGTATTTTTTTCTTATTTTATTGGGAACTGTAATATTTTAGGATAAAAGATGTAAATTTAATGGGAAATAATATTGTAGTGTCTCATAATTTAAAGCTACATATTTCTCCCAGAAGAGCATTCAAAGGTCACATTTTAATCAGACTTGTTTTTGTTGGAGATTTTCATAACTAATAGAGGTAAATGGCTAGTTAGAGATGTTTGAAGTATGAAGTGCTATGTGAGTGCCACACAAAAGCCAGAAAATATACTCCATTTGTAAACATTTCTTGAGCACTGTTGACGGGACATAGACTCTGAGACATCATGGTGAAAAGGACAGAGGTGATCGTGCTCACATGGAGATCACAGTCTGTGGTAGGTAGAGCCATGTACTAAATTGATTTTACTAGCTGCTCAGTCTGACAGAAACTTGGTCTTCTGATCTCTCAATATGTTGTGATGCACAATATATCGACATAGAAGAATAAAATTGCCAACATTTCTGGAGTATTTCCAAATTACACCCGAAAGACCAACCATAGAAATCTTAAAAGTAAAAAGAGGCAAAAATTAAGATAGAGTTGAAGAAGTAAGGGAAGTTGGTCTTATTGAGTTAAATCTTGATCTTGATTTAACAAGATAACCTGGTAAGTGCTCTTCCATGATAATGATTTTAAATCTTCATAAAATTATAAATCAGTGGAAAGTGACCTGTCCTGTCTATGCATAGCTCCATGGAATTGCTTCCTATCAGATTGTGGACCAATTCTCCTGAAGGGGAATAGGACAGTCTGAGAGCTTATGGTAGAGCATTCTTAATGAAGAAACAAATCGGCCACCTGTGATTGGGAATTTCCTGTAGACAGTAACTCATGAAATAACGGTTTAGCTACGGCATTTTAAGAGAACTTCCCAGAAAAGTGAAATTCTAATTCCAGATGTATATAGAATTTGTGTCTGTGTTAATAAAACATAATTTATAATATCAAAAGAAACAAATGAAGTATATATTTGCAGAATGATCAAGAAAACTTATTATGGATTGAAGAAAGTAATTTTCTATCAATTCAATTCACACTTGTCTTGATTGAGAGAAAATCATATCTAAATCATACTGAATAATTATGCAGATCATAATGTGGGGAAACCAAGTACTTGTACAGTCATGAGTGCATAATGATGTTTCCACCAAAGACAGACTGTATTTATGAGGATTGACCCATAAGATTATAATACTGTATTTTTACTATACCTTTTCTACGTTTAAATATGTTGAGATACACAAATACCACTGTGTTATAGTTGCCTATAGTATTCAGCACAGTCACATGCCTTATGAGTTTGCAGCCTAGGAGCAATAGGATGTTTCTGTTGTTAAGTGACACATGGCAGCACATGAAAGAAGCAAGGCCAAAAGTAAACACCACTGTATTCCATCGATTATCCCATTGATGATATTAAATTATAATTCAAGTAATTGACCTCCAATTGCCTTGCTTAAACAATTTTATATTTTTTGTGGTCTTTATTTTTTAATTTTTATGATTATATAACATTTATACATATTTATGGGACCCACATGATATTTTGATACAAGGAAACAATGTGTAATGATTACATTAGGGTAACTGGGATAGTCATCACCTCAAATATTTACCATTTCTTTGTGTCTAGAACATTCCAAATCAACTTCTCTAGTAATTTTGAAATACAGAATAAATTATTTTTAACTATAGTCACATCATCTTGCTACTGAATACTAGATCTTATTCCTACTAACCGTATTTTTGTACCCATTCACCAATATTTTTTAAAACCAATCCCCACTATCCTTCCCAGCCTCGGGTAACCATCATTCTACTCTCTACCTCTATGAGATCAATATTTTAGCTCCCAAACCTGGTAAGAACATGAGATAATTGTCTTTCTGTGCCTGGCGTATTTCGTTTAACATAATATCCTCCAGTTCCATTCATGTTGTTGCAAATGACAGAATTCACTTCTATTTTATGGCTGAATAGAATATATATATAATCTCCCATGTTTTCTTTATTCGTTTATTTATTGATGGACCCTTAGGTTAATTGAATATCTTGGCTATTGTGAATAGTGCTGCAATAAACATGGGAGTACAGATATCTCTTTCATATACTTATTTCCTTTTTTTTGCGGAGGGGGGGGGAAATACACCCAACAGTGGGGTTGGTAGATCACATGGTAGTTTTCATTTTTGATTTGTTGAGAAATGTCCATAATGTTTTCCATAATGGCTATAAGTATAGCCATTTACATCCCACCAACATAGTACGGGGTTTCCCCTTTCTTCACATCCTCACTAACATCCATTATTTTTGTCTTTTTGATGAAGGCCATTTTGACTGGGGTGAGTTGATATTTCTTGTGGTTTTGATTTGCACCTTCATGATGATCAGTGATGTTAAGCATTTTTTTCATATGCCTCCTGGCCATGTGCATGTCTTCTTTTGAGAAATGTCTAGTCAGATCTTTTGCTCATTTTAAAATCAGATTATTGATTTATTTTTGCTCTTGAGTTGAGTTCCTTAGATATTCTGGTTATTAATTTCTTGTCAGGTAATAGCTTGCAAATATTTTCTCCCATTCTGTAGGTTACCTCTTCATTTTGTTTATTGTTTCTTTTGTTATGCAGAAGCTTTTTAGTTTGATGTGATTCCATTTGTCCATTTCTGCTTTGGTTGCTTGGGCTTTTGAGGCCTTGCTCAAGAAATCTTTGCCTAGACTAATTTTGAGAATGGTTTATTATTATATAATTTTTACTTACATAATAGGAGACAACTACTTTGAGGGGAATTAAACAATACATATTATTTCCCCCTCTGGTATTATGCCTTTCCACCAAATTGTGTCTTGAACATCACTGTGATATGTTTAACTGATAGTGCTAAGTCAAACTATTTGACTAATGTTAGTAAATGCTGTGCTATTTTGGACTCTTCCTCTCATCTTTGTTCATAATTTAAGGTAATCCGTAAGTTATTCTCATTTTACAATTAGTAATTTACTAAAAGTCATAGATGATAGAGTAATATTTCAGCCTAATAATTAAAATGAAGAGAAAAGCATTCAATAATTTCTTAAGCAAATATGTACTGTATGACTACTGCATATCCAGGCAGTATTCCAGAAGAATCTATAAAAGAAAAAAGAAAAAAAAAGCAGACAAAAGCCTTACTCCCGAAGGGTTATATTTTAGTTTGGAAGGGACATATTGTATGTAATAGATATAGTTATAATTAATTAGAATAAGGTAGGAAAACAAGAATAGGAATGACACTTCCACAGAGGACAGTACCTGCATTAGGGACTGACACAGCAGCACACTTGGAGTTTGGGAGGAAGAGCCGCTCCCAGCCGAGGAGGCCAGTGTGAGCAAAGGTGAATGTAGAATGAGGTTAAGTCACATAGGGAGCAGAGTTGAGTAAACAGCAAAAACCAAAGAAAAAGTTCAGCTTCTATTCTGAATGAGAAGCTGAATGTTTGGAGTGTTTTGAGAGAAAAGTGACATATTAGCCTTATATTGCTTTAAGCTACACAAAACTTTTATAACAATCTAAAACGTTTTCAGAAATGCTTTACTCTAAATTGTATGTGAAGTTTATAATGAAGAGTAATATACAAAAGGAAAAGTTCAGGAATCATAAATTTGTAGCTTAATTAGTTTTGGCATAATGTATAGCTTTGTCACCATCACCCAGATCAAGAGATAGAGCATTAAGGCAATGCAGAGCAAGCCCAAGTGGCTGGAGAGGCCCCATTCCTCTCCCAATCACTACCTTCTTCCTCCTCAAAGGTTACCAGTATCTTTGTCTCTTTCATTGTAGATTAACTATGCCTGTTTTCGAATTTTATAGAAAATGAAACCATACAGCATGTGCTCTTTCACGTCTGACATTTTGCTAAACATTATGTTCGTAAAAATTTATTCATGCTTTTGCTTAAAATAATCATCTGTTGTGTCTGATTGCTCCAAAATGATACATAGCAAAAAACAAACAAACAAAAAAAGCCACCATTCATTTATCTTTTCTACTGTTGATGGACATTTAGGTTGTTACTCTTTTGGGCTATGGACTACTACTACGGATATTGTACATGTTCTTTGGTGCATATATTTTCACTCATAAACAGATCATAGAATATGTTTTCAGCTTTAGTCGGTACTGTCAGATGTTTTCCACAGTGGTCATTCTAACTTATACTCCCATCAGGTGTGTATGAACATATACTTTTCCAAACATTGCTTGGTGTTATCCTTGTATTAGTTTATTACAGCTGTCACGACAAAGTACCTCAGACTCGATGGCTTAAATAACAAAAGCTATTTTACAGTTTTGGATGCTGGAAGTGCAAGGTCAAGGTGTTCTCAGAAACTTAACTGCTTTACATTTCACATATAGATTCATAATCCAATTGTAACTGATTTTAGTATATAGTTGTAGTTATGGTCTAGTCATATTTTTTCCATATTATATCTAATCATTTGGCACCATGCGTTATAAAGATGATCTTTTTCTCACTGCCCTGCAGTGATTGTTTTGACAGGTCAGTGACTGTGAACATGTGGGTCTCTTTCTGCAATTTTTTCTGTTCCATTGGTCAATGTTTTCATCCTTGGGCTAATGCTACACTGTCTTAAATTTTGTAACTTTAAAATTTTTTGAATACATTTAATTTTATCTTATAGTCATTTTATCTAGAAAGATGAAACAATTTTCACATATTCATGGACCTTTACGTGTTGTGAGCTCAAGAATGTAGCATAAAACTGGCAGCACACTTTGCATGTGACTGCTGGATTTGAAAACATCATTATTTATGTAATTTAGAACTTTGTATTTTTAAGGTTATTTATAAGTATGCATCTTGGGTTTCTCATTATGATGTTCCAACAAGGTAATTGGGTATTATTTGTTCCATTTTATATCCAAGGAAACCAAAGCTAATTGCCTCACCTAGTGTGAGATAAATCATTATTTAAAATTAGAATTCACAGTCCCTGTCTTCTCATTCTGTTGGTTAACCAGTGAGGCAAGATGCCATTTTAAG
>NW_012104776.1:1901594-1914530 GCF_000951045.1 Mandrillus leucophaeus | reverse complement strand
CTGTCACGACAAAGTACCTCAGACTCGATGGCTTAAATAACAAAAGCTATTTTACAGTTTTGGATGCTGGAAGTGCAAGGTCAAGGTGTTCTCAGAAACTTAACTGCTTTACATTTCACATATAGGTTCATAATCCAATTGTAACTGATTTTAGTATATAGTTGTAGTTATGGTCTAGTCATATTTTTTCCATATTATATCTAATCATTTGGCACCATGCGTTATAAAGATGATCTTTTTCTCACTGCCCTGCAGTGATTGTTTTGACAGGTCAGTGACTGTGAACATGTGGGTCTCTTTCTGCAATTTTTTCTGTTCCATTGGTCAATGTTTTCATCCCTGGGCTAATGCTACACTGTCTTAAATTTTGTAACTTTAAAATTTTTTGAATACATTTAATTTTATCTTATAGTCATTTTATCTAGAAAGATGAAACAATTTTCACATATTCATGGACCTTTACGTGTTGTGAGCTCAAGAATGTAGCATAAAACTGGCAGCACACTTTGCATGTGACTGCTGGATTTGAAAACATCATTATTTATGTAATTTAGAACTTTGTATTTTTAAGGTTATTTATAAGTATGCATCTTGGGTTTCTCATTATGATGTTCCAACAAGGTAATTGGGTATTATTTGTTCCATTTTATATCCAAGGAAACCAAAGCTAATTGCCTCACCTAGTGTGAGATAAATCATTATTTAAAATTAGAATTCACAGTCCCTGTCTTCTCATTCTGTTGGTTAACCAGTGAGGCAAGATGCCATTTTAAGTCATTAGTCTTCTTTAAGAAAACAGAATGCTGTGTTCCTGAAATCAAATGTTGTTTACAGACTCCCATTAACTCTTAATTTATAGCCAACAAAACTCAAAATTTCCTTGCTAAACGGCATGGGCTTGGATGAGTCATAACTCATGACATAACTTATTCAGTTATATCTTAGTGATTTAAGTTAATTGAGTCAAATAACAATGTGTCACTGGACCTGAATGTAGAAGATTTCAGATTCTGCCTTTGCTGCCTCTTGTCAATTACCATATCACACTAATCACCATTACTGTCCAAATCGATATCTGTATCTTCCAGAGTGTTTCTCTAACTCCCAGGATTTTGGTTCAGTGGTTTTATTTGAATTCTTATCCATGCCCCAGAAGTAGTTATATTCTCTCTTTTGAACCCTCTGGATGTGAAATATGTCTTCATCCAACTTTGCCTCATGATGGTGTCAGCCTTATTCTAAGCCATTTCTCCTCAACACTAATTATATAGTTTCTGCATTTATTTGACCTTTAAAGGTATTCAAAGCTGTGTATGTATTTAGTGGATCTTAAAAGAGACAAATAATTAGGTCAAAGAACTTGCTTCCACTGGTGGTTTTTTGTTTATCCCACAAGCTTACAATCAAACACACCTGGGATATTTATGAATAAATTATAGAGTTTTAGTTAATGTAATAAGTATCCATATATATGTGCATATATATACATTATATGATACACACACACACACATATATATATATATATATAGAGAGAGAGAGAGCAAGTCTAATAGTTTTGACGTTTTGTAGTTCATATTGATCAGTTATTTAGGAATTTACTTTCATTTATTCAACACGTTTTTATTTAGCACTTATTTTTTCAGCCTCAGTATTATTTTTCTCAGTCTCAGATTTTTTGTTTTTTAATTTTTGGCTTAAAAGGATGAAATTACTTAAATCTTGGAATACTGCTGTGATATGGCCCTGGCCCTATTAATCATAACCTTTTCATTTATTAATTGACTTTATGCTTCTTCATTACCCGTGACTCCAAGCTTTATTTTTTCTTTTGCATTTAGATTTGGACAAAAACGCTAACACACTTAGCAACTTAAAAAAAGATGTAAAGGCTCTGGGAAACTCTTACCAAAAGGAATCCAAGGTTTTCTCATAATAAAAGTGTAGCATGTAGCTTATTGCTGTTATTTAGTCTTTTAAATTTTGAACTTAAAAATTTCATTTAAATTTGTATTCAGTAGCACTGGACAGTTTATAACTGCTAATTCTAAGATGTTCCTGGCAAAAGACACTAGTCTACTTAGATAAATTTTACTACAGTGAAATTTAAAAGTCATATTGGAATCAACTGATGTGTTGTGATGGTCAATAAAGTAAATAAATAATGATGTTAGTATGAAGCTCATTGATATAAACAGGTAGACATTTTGACTGTGAAGTGTTATAGCAAATTCTTAGAGTTTTATGTTGCCTTGGCATTTATTTAGAATACAAGTTTAACTTTTTTATACTAGAAGCGGAACTTGGTCACCCATGACACAGTTTCTAGGTCTGTATCTCCTCCCAGTTCCTCAATGTGGTCCATCCAGATATAGGCCTGTAATGGGAACAACACAAAAAGGTTGTTGCCTAGACATTAGAAGTAGAACACCACACCCAGATAGCCGAAGCCAGTGGCCAGAGATAAGAACTTAATGGCACCTTTTCTGCCCAGCATACTGGGCTTCCCACTTTTCTGCTGCTTTCTTTAGATAGATCATTCTGGTATGTGCCCCTGAAGTTAAAGTGATCCGCTTCCTATTTCCCAATATATACTGCTAGCTGTTGGGCTCTCTCTGTCAGCTTAACTCTTCATTCCTGCCTATCCCTGACCAAAGGACAGAGAGCTGCCCTCCTAACTCATTGTTCCCATCCTGCTCAGAATCTGTAGGTAATATATCTTTGGACTGATTTCAAATTATGGTAGTGTACTGAATTTGAACCTCTTACCTGAAGAACCAGGGACTACCATAGGCTGGGTTTTCTCCTGGATGCCAAGGAGAACACAAGAGCAGGCTCCTCAAACCAAAGTAATGGTCAGACAGATATAAACTGGACATAGGTCAGATAAGAACCACAAAGGTGTCTGCCAACGTTAATAAATTTCCTGTGTTAAAAATACATGGCCAACTGTTGAAAAACTAGGTATTAGAATATCCACCGGATAAAAAGACTATCCTGTGAAAGGCAGGCTGTAAACACACATGCCTTGCTCCTCTTTGTTTCCCATCAGGGCAAAGTTGCTAGCTGCCCTGGTACTGGAATTCCAATTTAGCTTAGGGCTCTCAAGACAGATGTACATTGTCATTATTTGAAATATGATGTTTCTATAAAGGAGGACAAAAGAGTGATTTCATGACACGTTTTTCTATTCGTTGGACTTGCACCAACCACACACACACACACACACACACACACACACACACACACTACTGGCTGAGAAAGGATTTCAATTCATTTGTTGATAAATAAGAACTGCTTTCAAAATTTTTGTTTTAAAATCTACCCACTATCTAGATTTCCTCATTTCTACATGCAGTCAGTCTCTTTGATGATATTTCAATCTGAAACCACGACTTTTCAATCATTATTTCATATCTGAAAAATCTCATCACTGCCTAGAAGACTCAGTCAGTCATTTGAAAATTTCTATCTCATTTTATAGTTAAATCTCCTTCTTCATTTCACGAGAATGTTCTGCCACATGGCAACTGTCTTTTTCCCCCCCCAGCAAATATTGTTAGTGCATATCTTAGAAAAGGGTTTTTGTGTGTTTGTTTGTTTGTTTTTTACTAAACTGCCCAGGAAGAGGTTCCTGTTCTTTCTCTGATTAGCTGTAACTGCTTGTCAGTGGGGTTGGGTTTCTGGGAAGTAGAATTAGATGAGTATAGCTTCTAATACATTTATCTGAAAAAACTCTTGGGAAAGGAAGCCTACCTGGGCAAAACAGGAATTTGAGATACAGTGTGGGCCTGGGAACAGGTATTACACATTCCCTCAAGAGCTCTGGACCTAAAATGGGCTTTGAGAATTGTTCTGAATTCTTCACTCTCTGTTTTCTCAGTCACTGGATGCTAGCCATGACCTTTGGTGAGGTGATCTCTGAGGCAATCCCTCCAGAAGCTGACAGGTCAAGGCTGTTTGCAAATAGCAATACCCAGAAGCTATGGCAATAAGTCCTTCCATGAAAACAGAAACTGGATGACACATTACCATGTCCACCACACTGCCTTTGTTGGGAATGATGTGAAAAGATGGTGACTGCAATAGATCCCACAGCTCGAGGGCTTTCTCTCAAACAGCTCTTCTGGATACTATTGTTCTTTAAAAGATTTGACCACATTTTTTTTTCAGCGAACGTCAAGGTGGCTTATAGCCAAAGACCTCAAGCAACATTTCTTGGTTGTCATACTTCTTTGAGACTAACACTGGAGATCCTCTAGATCTGCATCCGATAGGCACATTTAAATTCAAATCTCCATGCTTCCTGGTATCAAAAACTCGGGCAAGGAGTGGTAATACCAACTTACACCACTACGCTATTTCATCTCTAGCATCATGAGCAGTTTCTGTGCGGTATCTCTTCCCTCTCTTCATGAATACTCCACTGTCCCTACAAGTAACCTCTTTTTTTTTCTTACTTATCATGTCATCTTATCTGTGGGGGTAGAAAAAAATAAAGGAATACTGGCTCTGTTGAAATGGCAGCCCTCAGTAAGGCCATACAAACATGTCTCTGGACCTCTCTGAACTTAAAATAGAATGTAGTAAGAAACATTTTCTGTCAATATAGGTCTTAAGAGAAAATCCCATATTTAATAACAAGTATAATTCTATTAAACATTTTTATTTCCATGGCTGCCTCAGCATGTAGGAGACTCATACGCTGGAGATTAATAGTTCTAATTTAGCAAAGCTACCAATTTAGACATATTTTAATTCATTATTGAATCCAGTTATATCCTTTGAGGGTCCATAATTAATAACCATATATTTAAAATATCAAATGTACTATTTTATGTATTTTAATTTTTAATAAAATTAAAACCACATAGATTTTTTAAAGTATGTTAGTATGTGTTTATATGTTTTTCCATAAATATTTATCTGCATTTTCTTTAAATTTATTTTGTTGGTTCTGAAGTATATGTGTATTATTTTAGAATATTGGAAAGTATTTTATATCTCCTTGATTTCCCCTCATAATTTCTAGAACTCAACTAGCTATCTGTGGGTCCACAATATATAAAAATAACTAAATTATGACTTTCTCAAAGTCATGACTTTTATATGTCTTTCCCTGTAAACTCAAGTCAAGTTAAGCAGATCTAACATTGACAGTGAATCCCTAGTTCGTCATGCTAGTAAAAACAAAATTGGTGATTTGAAATTCAACTATGCCAATGGTTTTGATACACTTGTCTTAAGATATTAATGAAACACTTCAAAATACCAATACTAAGTGTCCAAATTCTCAGATGTCTATTGCAGAGTTTTGTTTCGATGTGTTTGGATTTTTTTCTCAGTGATGATATGAAACAATGTGATGCATGAACTACAGAAGAACAGAGAAAGAGTAATCTAAGTAAGAGGTAAAAATACTGGAAGCTCCCTCATACAGAGCAGAGAATAGAACCTGTTCCCCATAGTCACAGTAGTAAACCTCGTAATTTACAGGGTACTGAAGAAAGCTTTCAAAATATTTTTGCCTTAATAATAAGAAAAATTAAACCCAGACTAAGTGCTGCTCTGGTCCTTCCTGCAAGATCTTTAAAAGCAAGATCTGAAAGGATCAATCTGTTTCAATGGAACTCAATTGTGTTTTCCCAAAAGTTTAATCATGTTTATCAGAATACAAAAATATCCACCAAGGTAAAACTCACAATGTCTGTCATCAAACAAAAAATTATGAGGCATGACATAAGTAGAAAAATACTACTCCTAATAAGGAGAAAATTTTGCATTTTAAATTGACCCAGAGTAGACACAGAAAATAAAAATAGAAGACAAAGATATTAAAACAGCTATTATAAGTATTTCTCATATATCAAAAAGACTAGAGGAAATATCCAATAAGGTGAGACATGAAATATAAAAATAGACCCCAAATTGAACCTCTAGAATTGAAAACTATAATGTCTAAGATGAAAAAATACATCACATGGAATTAATAGCACATTAGATACCGAAAAAGAAAATATTAGTGAACTTGTAAACATATCAGTAGAAACTAATCAAAAGTAAAACACTGAGAGGAAAAGAAAGACAAAACCAAATGAATAGAGCACTAATATTTCAAATAGCCAAACATATAACTGATGTCCTTAAAGGGGGTTGAGGTAGACAAAATGTGAAAAATAGCTTTTAAAATTTCCAAATATGGGAAAGATAATGAATCTACACATCCAGATAGCTTTGAACCAGAAACACGAAGAAAACTGTAACAACTAACTTCAAAAGAAAATTGATTAAATCCAGTAATAAGGAAAAGTCTTAAAAAGTAACTAGAGGAGAAAATCACACAATATATTTGAGAAAAAATACATAAAGCTATCAGCAGTACATTATATATTAAAGAGACATGATTAGAAATTAGATGATTTCTCATAAGAAATAATGTAAGCAAAAAGGTAACAAAGCAGCATTTTAAATTTATCAAAAGAAAAAAGAAACTTCCTTCCTAAATACTTTTACCCACACTTTTTTAAAAAGAAACAAAATTTTATACAAAAAATTCTGAAATAATTTCTCACAGAGCTACACTACCAGAAATATTAAAAGATGTTATTCAAATAGAAAAACAAAATGTTATCAGATAAAAATCTGTACTAGAATGAAGGCCATCAGAATTGGTAACTATGTGAATAGATAAAATACTATATATAATTATGTAAATCTTCTCAAAAGTCATTTGACTGTTAAATGCAAAACCAACTCATAATTGTGTGTGTTTGTATGTGTATGTGTGTGTGTGTGTGTGTGTGTAAAACAGTATGGCACCAATATCCCAAGGACTGAAAGGAGAGAGATACAAGTAAAATACAGTGTGCTTTTATACCACATATGAAAACGTATACTATTACTTGAAGGCAGACTATGGTAAGTTTCAGATGTACACTATAAACCTTTAAACTATTGCTAAAAATACAACACAGAGTTATGTCTAATAAGCCAAGAAAAATCTAAAGTGGAATATTAAAAAATACTTAACCTGAAAGGAGGTATAAAAAGAGCAAAAAATGACAAAAAGAACAAATAGAACAAATTGAAAACAAATAGCAAAATGATACACAAAGCAAACCAGATCTATAATAGCATTGACTGTAAATTACAAGACTGATTATCAGATTAGATTTTAAAAACCAAGATCCACAATTTTTAAAAAAATATAAATATATTAAAATTAAAGAAGTGGAACATAATACGTAATGATGACCTTAATTTTTTAAATTTGGAGCGGTTAATTTTAATATCAAACAAAGTCGATGTCAGAGAAAACAATATTAAAAGGGCTCATAAGAGCTAATAAATTATAATGAAAGAGCTCGTTCATTAAGAGAAAATAACAATCTAAGTTTATGTACTTTTAGATGTTATTTTCAAAATACATGAAGCAATAATCTACATAACTTCAAAGAGAAATAGACAAATTCATAGCTATACTTAAATATTTCATCACATTTTTCTTAATATCTGATAGAAATATTAACAGAAAAAGTTTATAGAAAATTTGAACACATTGTTAACAAAATTGACCAGATCGACATGTATAGAAAACTCCACTCAACAACAGCAAAATAAATGTTATTTACAAATGTACATGTAGTAGTTGCCAAGATACACCAAGCTGTGGGCCACAAACAAGTAAAAATAATTGAAAATGATATATATCATGCAAAATATGTCCTTTGATCACTGTGGAACAACAGAAAGATACTTGAAAAGTCCCCAAATATTTGAAACTAAATAACACATTTCTAAGCAACTCATGGATCAAAAAAGAAAAAAGACACTTTAGAAAATATTTTTTACTAAACAAAAATGTCATTAAAACATATTTTAAAATTTGTAAGATGCAACTAAAATATCACTAAGGAAAATATGTGACATTAAATGCCTATTTAATATAACAGAAGAAATAACTAAAGTCATTAATTTTATTTTCCACCTTAAAATTTGTGTAAAAAGCAAATAAAACTCAAAATAAGTAGACAAAGAAAAAATAGACATCAGAGTGAAATGTCAATGAAAAATAGACCAAAAAGTAGAGAAAAAAAAATGGAACCAAAAGTTAGTTCCTTGTGAAGATCAGTGAAATTTATAAGCCAGTGAAACTATTCAGGTACAAGAGAAAAGAGAGAGAAGATACAAATTCCAATATCAGGAATGAGAATAATGACACCTTTACAAATTTTTCTAATACTAAAACAGTAATATAAAATATTAACAACTTTATACCAATAAGCGTAACAACTTAAAAAAGACTAAATCCTTGAAAGACACAAATCATTAAAGTTTATTAAATAAAACATAGATAACTATCTCTTTCTATTAATGCAATTGAATTCTTTTTTTAATTACACAACACTCTAGGTCATAATGGCTTCACTGGAAAGTGTAACAGACATTTAAGGAAGAACGGTAGGTAAAATTTCTCCAAAAATAAAGATGATCAATCATATTTAATGACATTTTATAAGGTCAACATTACTCCAAAAACAAAAACAAGTAGAAACCTGAAAAGCTATACTTGTATTGTCTATCATGAAAATCTCTAATGAACATGGATAAAAAGGTTAACAAATTCTTAACAAATCAAATCTGAAAATATATTAAAAAGGATGATATATTATGACTAAGTAGAGTTCAGTCGTAGAAATGCAAGCTTGGTTTAACATTTAAAAAATTGATCAATGTAATTTACCTTATGAATACACTAAAAGCAAGAATATTATACGATGATCTCAGTAGACACAGAAAAATGATTTGATACTATGTATATATAATTCTTCTAAAAACTAAGAAAACCAGAAATGGAAGGGAACTCCCTTTAGTATAAGAAGGACAACTGCAAATGTTACAGCTAACGTCATATTTAATGGTGAAAGATTGAATGCATTCTCCCTAACATCAAAAACAAAGCAAGAATGCCATTTTTTACTACTTCTATGTAAGCTTTTTCCCATTGAATATTCTCGCCAGTGCAATAGGCAAGAAAAAGAAGAAAAGCAATCCAAACTACGAGTAAAGGAATTAGATGGCCTTTACTTGCAGATGACATAGTCATCTACATAGAAAACCAAATCAAACTTACTCATAAGCTATTTGAACTAAAAAGTGAGTTTAGCAATGCTGTGGGATATATATTATCAATATTAACAAACTCATTTGTGTTTATATATACTAGCAATAAGCAGAAATTGAAAATTTTTAAATGCATCAAAATATCTACCTTAAAAACTATCTAGAATTTATGAAAAAATCTGATTAATGATATATGAAAGACCTAAACACTTAAAACTACATAAAATTGCTAAGAGAAATAAATATTAAAAAACAGAAGTAAACAATTTTCTTAGATCAGGAAACCTAATATTTTTCAGATGTCAGTTCCCCCAACATTGATCCACAGATTCTATACACAACTGAGTCAATTTCTGTAACAGTTCCAGAAAGATTTGTAAGGAAAATGTCCTAGATAATTGTAGAACTCATATAAAAATGCAAAGTTTATACAATAATCCAAACTACCTTGGAAATAAAGGAAGCAGTTATAGAAATTACACTACCTGACTTCAAGACATTAAAGTGACAGTAAGCCAAATAGTGCAGTATTGGTATGAAGATTGACAAATAGAGCAACGAAACAAATAAATAATCAGTAAATAGTGCCAAATTTGTGTAATGAACTGATTTTTCACCATTACAAACGCAATTTAATTCAGAAAACAGGCATTTAAAAAAATCATGCTGGAACATATCCATATGAAAAAATAAATAAAAACTCCTCTGATTCATATTTTGTAACATTTAATACAGTTTACTCAAAATTATTTATAGTCCTAAAGGTATACTTTAAAATTATAAAACTTCTAGAAGAAAACCAAGGAGGAAATCGTCATTACCTTGGGTTAGCCCGAGATTTCTTGGAAATAACACTAAAAGAACAATCCATTTAAAAAAAATGTACATCCTTCTTTGTGAAGTGTCTGTTTTGTGAAGTATATTTTACCAGTGTATCACTGGGTTGCTCGATTCTCTAACATTGCTCTCTTTCTTCTTGTTCACTTCCTTCTTCACTTTCTAGCCTCTGTTCCTATTCTAACCAAATAGAGGTGAGTGGTGACTAGAGTTAATGTGGTTCTTACTGGAGAGAGTGGTTCCATATAATCTGAAGTTGCAAAGTCGTTTAACTTTGAATTTACTGATTGTTTCCTCATTTCTTTTGAAGAGTTCTTGGGTGAATCCCATTGGCAGAACTTTTACCTGACAATGTTTTCTATTACTCTGACTCGCAGGATTAACTTCAGGCCCTGGTTCATTTATGTTCAATTCCACATCAATGTTCCACAATGTATCTATACTACTAGATTTCCTTCAATCTCTTTGGTGATCCTATTGAAAGAAAAATTTAAGTGGTTCTAGATTTACTTGATTTTCTATATAGGGCAGTTATGTTGCCTGGGAAACATTCATATGTTACTTGATCCAAGAAAACAGTGGAAGTTTAGCCTGATCCTAACATAATCACCTCTATCTTACTGTCTCAAGACACACTTTTTTTTTTTTTTTTTTTTTTTTTTTTGCCTTGTGATTGAGTCTGAACTCAGACTTCTTTTCCTCTCAACTGCAACAAATCCATTTCAAGGTCTCTGAGTGGCCCAATCAAAGCCCCTTCACTAGATTTTAGGTCAAGGAGGTATTGACACCCAACTCTTTCAAGAAAATGCATAACATGGCAACAACTCTTTAAATAAATATCTGTACAAATTCAACTTTTTCTCTCCATGCTGTCACAATTATTTGATATTTTCAAAATGAGTAATGGAATTAATGAGTCATAGAGCTGATTTTGAAACTTCAAACATTTATTTTATAAATTATCCATATGAAGATGCAAATTTAGATTTTCTCATCCTTGTTTGTATGCTGTTTTGACAACTTTTAATTTTAATAATTCTGTTTCATGCAAAATTTAGATTCTGAATCTGATTGCTTATGTCAAAAAATAGCAATGCTGAAAAGGTAAAGTGTTCCAAATATTACAGTATCATGTCATAAGATCCACGGTATGACTTTCTGAGTTAGTAATACATGCTTGACCACCAGATGGGTAAGCTAGATAATGTAGTTAGCTCAAATTATCTCCTTGCAATATGAGGTTATGCCATGAGATGATATCAAAGGTCTCCTCCAGTTCTACCATTTTATATTTCCATATAAATAATAATATTTTTAATCGCAAGAAAGAGTAAGTACTATGTTAGGAAGCAAAAAAGGTTAAAATAATACTAAATAATACTGAAAAACAAAAGATAGTGAAAATGTTCTCTCTTACTTCCACTAATGTACGTTAATTAACATAGTTAATGTATGTTAATATCCTGAATATGCTTCTTTTTAACCATTTGTAAATTGACAATCCTTGGTGATTTATCCTGTTTCTATTGAAAGCTTATACCTTCAGAAGTCTCCCCATCTTAGTAAATTCTAAATCTACTCTGGTCATCTGTCACTTGTAAACAGAACTTATCTATCATTCTCTTTTACCTATCTTCAACTCTGGTCACCTCCATATCTGAGGCCATGCTAGGGGATTCTTTCCCTTCTCACTAAGGTGTTTACTGTTAGGCATCACTGTCATTGCCTCTTTGTGGGTAACACCATTGCTGCTGTCAATATCCACAAGCATTTGTGCTTTTTGAAGACCTTAGCTTGATAAAGTCAATTTGTGAACTTTACAGTAGCTGGCAGTTTTCCTTTCTCTGCTTGAGTGTTGTTTGTCTCCTCAGGGATGCCAAAAGCCTTTGTGCTTATACTGTAATATCTTGCAAAAACTTTTGTGAAATAAGTCTTGTGACTTTTATTTATAGTTACTGTCACCTCTGCCTACCACATGTACACACACACACACACACACACACCCCATTTCCCCTTGTCTTTTGTGAAGAATGTAGGAATAGGTGTATCGACAGTAAATAAAAATTAATTATTGTGATAAGTGAATGATAATTTGTACTTGGATCCCAGCCAGATTGTGTGGAAAGAGAAACAAGAGCAAGCATAGGTACATGAAGAGCAAGAATTCATGAGTGTGTAATGTGTGCACTGTAGTGCCTAAGAGAGATGTATATTGTGCTAGAATGTGCTGTACTTAAGGGATATGCCATTTAAGAACTAAATCAAGAAGGAATTGTCTTACAATAATGTGGTCTGTCTTCACCAAAGCTAAATAAATGAGGGGAACTGCAAGTTATTCAATACGTGTATTATGTGATCAACGTTTTTTGACAACTTACAGTATGGAAAGCAAAATACCATATCAGAGTGGCTGTAAAAGAAGTGGCTACTTTTTTCACACCAGGAGAAAGTGAAAAATATTGAAGTTGTCAGCGTTTGAGTTTTTAAATATACCACCTCTAACGGTTTGCGCTTGTGTTCTTCAGTGTAATCACCCAGTGCCTGAGGGCTTCAGAAGAATCACCCATTCGCTATGAAGAAGTGAGTCAGAAGACACATTTGAGTTACAAACACTTTACTAAATTCTGGTTATCCCTTGCCTCTAATGACTAATGTTTTGTTACTAGATCAAACTTGTCTGTTTTTCTTTCTTCCCATAGTGTAAATAGATTCTCAAGAGACTTCTAAGTTCTTGATATAAACAGACTTTGACTCAATTTGACAAATTTTCCCAGATATGCACAAATACTAATATTTGATTGAGTTGACATGCAAATTGGGCTATGTGCAACAATCTACATGTGTCTAGATAAATTATTCAAACTGTTTGTGCCTGTCATTTTTCACTTGTAAAATGAAGAGTAATACCACACATTTTAAACTTTAACCCATTTCAAAAAGTCTTAAATAAATGAAAATAAATGCACATGCTACTGAC